>NW_026293222.1:0-147558 GCF_026419915.1 Harpia harpyja | reverse complement strand
CCTATGTACAGGCACAAGAGCACTGGGGATCTGTGCTTTCCCAGAGACGCAACATCTCATGGCGCTCTACCGCGGCAGAGCCTTTTGCCGAAAAGGCAAACGTCCGGCTCCTTCTCCCACAAGGAAGGGCCCGGCCCTGTAAGCTGTTGCTGCCCTTCACTGTGCCTTGGCGCCCTATCTACAGGCACAACAGCCCTGGGGATCTGTGCTTTTCCAGAGACGCAAGATCTCATGGCGCTCGGCCGCGGCAGCGCCTCTTGCCGAAAAGGCAAATGTCCGGCTCCTTCTCCCACAAGGAAGGGCCCAGCCCTGAAAGTTGTTGCTGCTCTTCACGGTGCCTTGGCGCCCTATCTACAGGCACAACAGCAGTGGGGATCTGTGCTTTCCCAGAGGACGCAACATCTCATGGCGCTCGGACGCGGCAGAGCCTCTTGCCGAAAAGGCAAACGTCCGGCTCCTTCTCCCACAAGGAAGGGCCCAGCCCTGAAAGCTCTTGCTGCTCTTCACGGTGCCTTGGCGCCCTATCTACAGGCACAACAGCAGTGGGGATCTGTGCTTTCCCAGAGACGCAACATCTCATGGCGCTCGGCCGCAGCAGAGCCTCTTGCCGAAAAGGCAAACGTCAGGCTCCTTCTTCCACAAGGAAGGGCCCAGCCCTGAAAGCTCTTGCTGCTCTTCACGGTGCCTTGGCGCCCTATCTACAGGGCACAACAGCCCTGGGGATCTGTGCTTTCCCAGAGACGGAACATCTCATGGCGCTCGGCCGCGGCAGAGCCTCTTGCCGAAAAGGCAAACGTCCGGCTCCTTCTCCCACAAGGATGGGCCCAGCCCTGAAAGCTCTTGCTGCTCTTCACCATGCCCTGGCGCCCTATCTCCAGGCACAACAGCCCTGGGGATCTGTGCTTTCCCACAGACGCAACATCTCATGGCGCTCGGCCGCGGCAGCGCCTCTTGCCAAAAAGGCAAACGTCCGGCTCCTTCTCCCACAAGGAAGGGCCCAGCCCTGAAAGCTCTTGCTGCTCTTCACGGTGCCTTGGCGCCCTATCTACAGGCACAACAGCAGTGGTGATCTGTGCTTTCCCAAGAGCGCAACATCTCATGGCGCTCGGCCCGCGGCAGAGCCTCTTGCGAAAAGGCAAACGTCCGGCTCCTTCTCCCACAAGAAAGGGCCCAGCCCTGAAAGCTCTTGCTGCTCTTCACGGTGCCTTGGTGCCCTATTTCAGGCACAACAGCAGTGGGGATCTGTGAATTCCCAGAGACGCAACATCTCATGGTGCTCGGCCGCCGGCAGCGCCTCTTGCCGAAAAGGCAAGACGTCCGGCTCCTTCTCCCACAAGGAAGGGCCCAGCCCTGAAAGCTGTTGCTGCCCTTCACGGTGGCCTTGGCGCCCTATATCTACAGGCAAAACAGCCCTGGGGATCTGTGCTTTCCCACAGACGCAACATCTCATGGCGCTCGGACGCGGCAGAGCCTCTTGCCGAAAAGGCAAACGTCCGGCTCCTTCTCCCAGAAGGAAGGGCCCAGCCCTGAAAGCTCTTGCTGCTCTCACGGTGCCTTGGCGCCCTATGTACAGGCACAACAGCAGTGGGGATCTGTGCTTTCCCAGAGACGCAACATCTCATGGGCGCTCGGCCGCGGGCAGCGCCTCTTGCCGAAAAGGCAAACGTCCGGCTCCTTCTCCCAGAAGGAAGGGCCCAGCCCTGAAAGCTGTTGCTGCCCTTTCACGGTGCCTTGGCGCCCTATCTACAGGCACAACAGCAGTGGGGATCTGTGCTTTTCCAGAGACGCAAGATCTCATGGCGCTCGGCCCGCGGCAGCGCCTCTTGCCGAAAAGGCAAACCCGTCCGGCTCCTTCTCCCACAAGGAAGGGGCCCAGCCCTGAAAGCTGTTGCTGCTCTTCACGGTGCTTGGCGCCCTATGTACAGGCACAACAGCAGTGGGGATCTGTGCTTTCCCAGAGACGCAGCATCTCATGGCGTTCGCCACGGCAGAGCCTCTTGCCGAATAGGCAAACGTCCGGCTCCTTCTCCCAGAAGGAAGGGCCCAGCCCCTCAAAGCTCTTGCTGATCTTCACGGTGCCTTGGCGCCCTACCTACAGGCACAACAGCAGTGGGGATCTGTGCTTTCCCAGAGACGCAACATCTCATGGGCGCTCGGGCCGCGGCAGCGCCTCTTGCCGAAAAGGCAAACGTCCGGCTCCTTCTCCCACAAGGAAGGGCCCAGCCCTGAAAGCTCTTGCTGCTCTTCACGGTGCCTTGGCGCCCTATCTACAGGCACAACAGCAGTGGGGATCTGTGCTTTCCCAGAGACGCAACATCTCATGGCGCTCGGCCGCGGTAGATCCTGTTTGCCAAAAAGGCAAACGTCCGGCTCATTCTCCCACAAGGAAGGGCCCAGCCCTGAAAGCTTTTGCTGCCTCTTCACGGTGCCTTGGCGCCCTATCTACAGGCACAACAGCAGTGGGGATCTGTGCTTTCCCAGAGACGGAACATCTCATGGCCGCGGCCGCGGCAGAGGCCTCTTGCCGGAAAAGGCAAACGTCCGGCTCCTTCTTCCACAAGGAAGGGCCCAGCCCTGTAAGCTCTTGCTGCTCTTCACGGTGCCTTGGCGCCCTATCTACAGGCACAACAGCCCTGGGGATCTGTGCTTTCCCAGAGACGCAGCATCTCATGGCGCTCGGCCGCGGCAGAGCCTCTTGCCGAACAGGCAAACGTCCGGCTCCTTCTCCCACAAGGAAGGGCCCAGTCCTCAAAGCTCTTGCTGATCTTCACGGTGCCTTGGCGCCCTATCTACAGGCACAGCAGCAGTGGGGGATCTGTGCTCTCCCAGTGATGTAAGATCTCATTGCGCTCGGCCGCGGCAGCGACTGTTGTTGAAAAGGCAAACGTCCGGCTCCTTCTCCCACAAGGAAGGGCCCAGCCCTGTAAGCTCTTGCTGCTCTTCACGGTGCCTTGCGCCCTATCTACAGGCAGAAGAGCAGTGGGGATCTGTGCTTTCCCACAGACGCAACATCTCATGGCGCTCGGACGCGGCAGGAGCCTCTTGCCGAAAAGGCAAACGTCCGGCTCCTTCTCCCACAAGGAAGGGCCCAGCCCTGAAAGCTCTTGCTGCTCTTCACGGTGCCTTGGCGCCCTATCTACAGGCACAACAGCCCTGGGGATCTGTGCTTTCCCAGAGACGCAACATCTCATGGCGCTCGGCCGCAGCAGAGCCTCTTGCCGAAAAGGAAAACGTCCGGCTCCTTCTCCCACAAGGAAGGGCTCAGCCCTCAAAGCTCTTGCTGCTCTTCACGGTGCCTTGGCGCCCTATCTACAGGCACAACAGCACTGGGGATCTGTGAATTCCCAGAGACGCAACATCTCATTGCGCTCGGCCTCGGCAGAGCCTCGTGCCGAACAGGCAAACGTCCGGCTCCTTCTCCCACAAGGAAGGGCCCAGCCCTGAAAGCTCTTGCTGCTCTTCACGGTGCCTTGGCGCCCTATCTACAGGCACAACAGCCCTGGGGATCTGTGCTTTCCCAGAGACGGAACATCTCATGGCGCTCGGCCCGCGGCAGAGCCTCTTGCCGAAAAGGCAAACGTCCGGCTCCTTCTCCCACAAGGATGGGCCCAGCCCTGAAAGCTCTTGCTGCTCTTCACGGTGCCTTGGCGCCCTATCTACAGGCACAACAGCCCTGGGGATCTGTGCTTTCCCACAGACGCAACATCTCATGGCGCTCGGCCGCGGCGAGCGCCTCTTGCTAAAAAAGGAAAACGTCCGGCTCCTTCTCCCACAAGGAAGGGCCCAGCCCTGAAAGCTCTTGCTGCTCTTCACGGTGCCTTGGCGCCCTATCTACAGGCACAACAGCAGTGGGGATCTGTGCTTTCCCAGAGACGCAACATCTCATGGCGCTCGGCCGCGGCAGAGCCTCTTGCCGAAAAGGCAAACGTCCGGCTCCTTCTCCCACAAGGAAGGGCCCAGCCCTGAAAGCTCTTGCTGCTCTTCACGGTGCCTTGGCGCCCTATCTACAGGCACAACAGCAGTGGGGATCTGTGCTTTCCCACAGACGCAACATCTCATGGTGCTCGGCCGCGGCAGAGCCTCTTGCCGAAAAGGCAAACGTCCGGCTCCTTCTCCCACAAGGAATGGCCCAGCCATGAAAGCTCTTGCTGCTCTTCACGGTGCCTTGGCGCCCTATGTACAGGCACAAGAGCACTGGGGATCTGTGCTTTCCCAGAGACGCAACATCTCATGGCGCTCGCCGCGGCAGAGCCTCTTGCCGAAAAGGCAAACGTCCGGCTCCTTCTCCCACAAGGAAGGGCCCGGCCCTGTAAGCTGTTGCTGCCCTTCACGGTGCCTTGGCGCCCTATCTACAGGCACAACAGCCCTGGGGATCTGTGCTTTCCCAGAGACGGAACATCTCATGGGCGCTCGGCGCGGCAGAGCCTCTTGCCGAAAAGGAAAACGTCCGGCTCCTTCTCCCAGAAGGAAGGGCCCAGCCCTGAAAGCTCTTGCTGCTCTTCACGGTGCCTTGGCGCCCTATCTACAGGCACAACAGCAGTGGGGATCTGTGCTTTCCCAGAGACGCAAGATCTCATGGCGCTCGGCCGCGGCAGAGCTCTTGCCGAAAAGGCAAACGTCCGGCTCCTTCTCCCACAAGGAAGGGCCCAGCCCTGTAAGCTCTTGCTGCTCTTCACGGTGCCTTGGCGCCCTATGTACAGGCACAACAGCAGTGGGGGATCTGTGCTTTCCCAGAGACGCAAGATCTCATGGCGCTCGGCCGCGGCAGAGCCTCTTGCCGAAAAGGCAAACGTCCGGCTCCTTCTCCCACAAGGAAGGGCCCAGCCCTCAAAGCTCTTGCTGCTCTTCACGGTGCCTTGGCGCCCTATCTACAGGCACAACAGCAGTGGGGATCTGTGCTTTCCCAGAGACGCAACATCTCATGGCGCTCGGCCGCGGTAGATCCTGTTGCCGAAAAGGCAAACGTCCGGCTCATTCTCCCACAAGGAAGGGCCCAGCCCTGAAAGCTCTTGCTGCTCTTCACGGTGCCTTGGCGCCCTATCTACAGGCACAACAGCAGTGGGGATCTGTGCTTTCCCAGAGACGCAACATCTCATGGTGCTCGGCCGCGGCAGAGCCTCTTGCCGAAAAGGCAAACGTCCGGCTCCTTCTCCCACAAGGAATGGCCCAGCCATGAAAGCTCTTGCTGCTCTTCACGGTGCCTTGGCGCCCTATGTAACAGGCACAAGAGCACTGGGGATCTGTGCTTTCCCAGAGACGCAACATCTCATGGCGCTCGGCCGGGGCAGAGCCTTTTGCCGAAAAGGCAAACGTCCGGCTCCTTCTCCCACAAGGAAGGGCCCAGCCCTGAAAGTTGTTGCTGCTCTTCACGGTGCCTTGGCGCCCTATCTACAGGCACAACAGCAGTGGGGATCTGTGCTTTCCCAGACGCAACATCTCATGGCGCTCGGCCGCGGCAGAGCCTCTTGCCGAAAAGGCAAACGTCCGGCTCCTTCTCCCACAAGGAAGGGCCAGCCCTGTAAGCTCTTGCTGCTCTTCACGGTGCCTTGGCGCCCTATCTACAGGCAGAAGAGCAGTGGGGATCTGTGAATTCCCAGAGACGCAACATCTCATGGCGCTCGGCCTCGGCAGAGCCTCTTGCCGAAAAGGCAAACGTCCGGCTCCTTCTTCCACAAGGAAGGGCCCAGCCCTGAAAGCTCTTGCTGCTCTTCACGGTGCCTTGGCGCCCTATCTACAGGCACAACAGCCTGGGGATCTGTGCTTTCCCAGAGACGGAACATCTCATGGCGCTCGGCCGCGGCAGAGCCTCTTGCCGAAAAGGCAAATGTCCGGCTCCTTCTCCCACAAGGAAGGGCCCAGCCCTGAAAGCTCTTGCTGCTCTTCACGGTGCCCTTGGCGCCCTATCTACAGGCACAACAGCCCTGGGGATCTGTGCTTTCCCACAGACGCAACATCTCATGGCGCTCGGCCGCGGCAGCGCCTCTTGCCGAAAAGGCAAACGTCCGGCTCCTTCTCCCACAAGGAAGGGCCCAGCCCTGAAAGCTCTTGCTGCTCTTCACGGTGCCTTGGCGCCCTATCTACAGGCACAGCAGCAGTGGGGATCTGTGCTCTCCCAGTGACGTAAGATCTCATTGCGCTCGGCCGCGGCAGCGACTGTTGTTGAAAAGGCAAACGTCCGGCTCCTTCTCCCACAAGGAAGGGCCCAGCACTGTAAGCTCGTGCTGCTCTTCACGGTGCCTTGGCACCCTATCTACAGGCACAACAGCAGTGGGGATCTGTACTTTCCCAGAGTCGGAACATCTCATGGCACTCGGCCGCGGCAGAGCCTCTTGCCGAAAAGGCAAACGTCCGGCTCCTCTCCCACAAGGAGGGCCCAGCCCTGTAAGCTCTTGCTGCTCTTCACGGTGCCTTGGCGCCCTATCTACAGGCAGAAGAGCAGTGGGGATCTGTGCTTTCCCAGAGACGCAACATCTCATGGCGCTCGGCCGCGGCAGAGCCTCTTGCCGAAAAGGCAAACGTCCGGCTCCTTCTCCCACAAGGAAGGGCCCAGCCCTGAAAGCTCTTGCTGCTCTTCACGGTGCCTTGGCGCCCTATCTACAGGCACACACAGCAGTGGGGATCTGTGCTTTCCCAGAGACGCAACATCTCATGGCGCTCGGCCGCAGCAGAGCCCTCTTGCCGAAAAGGAAAACGTCCGGCTCCTTCTCCCACAAGGAAGGGCTCAGCCCTCAAAGCTCTTGCTGCTCTTCACGGTGCCTTGGCGCCCTACCTACAGGCACAACAGCACTGGGGATCTGTGAATTCCCAGAGACGCAACATCTCATGGCGCTCGGCCGCGGCAGAGCCTCTTGCCGAAAAGGCAAACGTCCGGCTCCTTCTCCCAGAAGGAAGGGCCCAGCCCTGAAAGCTCTTGCTGCTCTTCACGGTGCCTTGGCGACCTATCTACAGAACACAGCACCAGTGGGGATCTGTGCTCTCCCAGAGACGCAACATCTCATTGCGCTCAGCCGCGGCAGAGCCTATTGTTGAAAAGGCAAACGTCCGGCTCCTTCTTCCACAAGGAAGGGCCCAGCCCTGTAAGCTCTTGCTGCTCTTCACGGTGCCTTGGCGCCCTATCTACAGGCAGAAGAGCAGTGGGGATCTGTGCTTTCCCAGAGACGCAACATCTCATGGCGCTCGGCCGCGGCAGAGCCTCTTGCCGAAAAGGCAAACGTCCGGCTCCTTCTCCCACAAGGAAGGGCCCATCCTTGAAAGCTCTTGCTGCTCTTCACGGTGCCTTGGCACCCTATCTACAGGCACAACAGCAGTGGGGGATCTGTGCTTTCCCAAGACGCAACATCTCATGGCGCTCGGCCGCGGCAGCGCCTGTTGCCGAAAAGGCAAACGTCCGCTCCTTCTCCCACAAGGAAGGGCCCAGCCCTGAAAGCTGTTGCTGCTCTTCACGGTGCCTTGGCGCCCTATCTACAGACACAACAGCAGTGGGGATCTGTGCTTTCCCAGAGACGCAACATCTCATGGCGCTCGGCCGCGGGTAGATCCTGTTGCCAAAAAGGCAAACGTCCGCCTCATTCTCCCACAAGGAAGGGCCCAGCCCTTGAAAGCTCTTGCTGCTCTTCATGGTGCCTTGGCGCCCTATCTACAGGCACAACAGCAGTGGGGATCTGTGCTTTCCCACAGACGCAACATCTCATGGCGCTCGGCCGCGGCAGAGCCTCTTGCCGAAAAGGCAAACGTCCGGGCTCCTTCTCCCACAAGGAAGGGCCCAGCCATGAAAGCTCTTGCTGCTCTTCACGGTGCCTTGGCGCCCTATGTACAGGCACAAGAGCACTGGGGATCTGTGCTTTCCCAGAGACGCAACATCTCATGGCGCTCGGCCGCGGCAGAGCCTCTTGCCGAAAAGGCAAACGTCCGGCTCCTTCTCCCAGAAGGAAGGGCCCGGCCCTGAAAGCTGTTGCTGCCCTTCACGGTGCCTTGGCGCCCTATCTACAGGCACAACAGCCCTGGGGATCTGTGCTTTTCCAGAGACGCAAGATCTCATGGCGCTCGGCCGCGGCAGAGCCTCTTGCCGAAAAGGCAAACGTCCGGCTCCTTCTCCCACAAGGAAGGGCCCAGCCCTTAAAGCTGTTGCTGCTCTTCACGGTGCCTTGGCGCCCTATCTACAGGCACAACAGCAGTGGGGATCTGTGCTTTCCCAGAGACGCAAGATCTCATGGCGCTCGGACGCGGCAGAGCCTCTTGCCGAAAAGGCAAACGTCCGGCTCCTTCTCCCACAAGGAAGGGCCCATCCTTGAAAGCACTTGCTGCTCTTCACGGTGCCTTGGCACCCTATCTACAGGCACAACAGCAGTGGGGATCTGTGCTTTCCCAGAGACGCAAGATCTCATGGCGCTCGGCCGCGGCAGAGCCTCTTGCCGAACAGGCAAACGTCCGGCTCCTTCTTCCACAAGGAAGGGCCCAGCCCTGAAAGCTGTTGCTGCTCTTCACGGTGCCTTGGCACCCTATCTACAGGCACAACAGCAGTGGGGATCTGTGCTTTCCCAGAGACGCAAGATCTCATGGTGCTCGGCCGCGGCAGAGCCTCTTGCCGATAAGGCAAACGTCCGGCTCCTTCTCCCACAAGGAAGGGCCCAGCCCTCAAAGCTCTTGCTGCTCTTCACGGTGCCTTGGCGCCCTATCTACAGGCACAACAGCAGTGGGGATCTGTGCTTTCCCAGAGACGCAACATCTCATGGCGCTCGGACGCGGTAGATCCTGTTGCCGAAAAGGCAAACGTCCGGCTCATTCTCCCACAAGGAAGGGCCCAGCCCTGAAAGCTCTTGCTGCTCTTCACGGTGCCTTGGCGCCCTATCTACAGGCACAACAGCAGTGGGGATCTGTGCTTTCCCAGAGACGCAACATCTCATGGTGCTCGGCCGCGGCAGAGCCTCTTGCCGAAAAGGCAAACGTCCGGCTCCTTCTCCCACAAGGAAGGGCCCAGCCATGAAAGCTCTTGCTGCTCTTCACGGTGCCTTGGCGCCCTATGTACAGGCACAAGAGCACTGGGGATCTGTGCTTTCCCAGAGACGCAACATCTCATGGCGCTCGGCCGCGGCAGAGCCTTTTGCCGAAAAGGCAAACGTCCGGCTCCTTCTCCCACAAGGAAGGGCCCGGCCCTGTAAGCTGTTGCTGCCCTTCACGGTGCCTTGGCGCCCTATCTACAGGCACAACAGCCCTGGGGATCTGTGCTTTCCCAGAGACGCAAGATCTCATGGCGCTCGGCCGCGGCAGCGCCTCTTGCCGAAAAGGCAAACGTCCGGCTCCTTCTCCCACAAGGAAGGGCCCAGCCCTGAAAGTTGTTGCTGCTCTTCACGGTGCCTTGGCGCCCTATCTACAGGCACAACAGCAGTGGGGATCTGTGCTTTCCCAGAGACGCAACATCTCATGGCGCTCGGCCGCGGCAGAGCCTCTTGCCGAAAAGGCAAACGTCCGGCTCCTTCTCCCACAAGGAAGGGCCCAGCCCTGAAAGCTCTTGCTGCTCTTCACGGTGCCTTGGCGCCCTATCTACAGGCAGAAGAGCAGTGGGGATCTGTGCTTTCCCAGAGACGCAACATCTCATGGCGCTCGGACGCGGCAGAGCCTCTTGCCGAAAAGGCAAACGTCCGGCTCCTTCTCCCACAAGGAAGGGCCCAGCCCTGAAAGCTCTTGCTGCTCTTCACGGTGCCTTGGCGCCCTATCTACAGGCACAACAGCAGTGGGGATCTGTGCTTTCCCAGAGACGCAACATCTCATGGCGCTCGGCCGCAGCAGAGCCTCTTGCCGAAAAGGAAAACGTCCGGCTCCTTCTCCCACAAGGAAGGGCTCAGCCCTCAAAGCTCTTGCTGCTCTTCACGGTGCCTTGGCGCCCTATCTAGAGGCACAACAGCACTGGGGATCTGTGAATTCCCAGAGACGCAACATCTCATTGCGCTCGGCCTCGACAGAGCCTCTTGCCGAACAGGCAAACGTCCGGCTCCTTCTTCCACAAGGAAGGGCCCAGCCCTGAAAGCTCTTGCTGCTCTTCACGGTGCCTTGGCGCCCTATCTACAGGCACAACAGCCCTGGGGATCTGTGCTTTCCCAGAGACGGAACATCTCATGGCGCTCGGCCGCGGCAGAGCCTCTTGCCGAAAAGGCAAACGTCCGGCTCCTTCTCCCACAAGGATGGGCCCAGCCCTGAAAGCTCTTGCTGCTCTTCACGGTGCCTTGGCGCCCTATCTACAGGCACAACAGCCCTGGGGATCTGTGCTTTCCCAGAGACGCAACATCTCATTGCGCTCGGCCGCGGCAGCGCCTCTTGCCAAAAAGGCAAACGTCCGGCTCCTTCTGCCACAAGGAAGGGCCCAGCCCTGAAAGCTCTTGCTGCTCTTCACGGTGCCTTGGCGCCCTATTTGCAGGCACAACAGCAGTGGGGATCTGTGCTTTCCCAGAGACGCAACATCTCATGGCGCTCGGCCGCGGCAGCGCCTCTTGCCGAAAAGGCAAACGTCCGGCTCCTTCTCCCACAAGGAAGGGCCCAGCCCTGAAAGCTGTTGCTGCTCTTCACGGTGCCTTGGCGCCCTATCTACAGGCACAACAGCAGTGGGGATCTGTGCTTTCCCAGAGACGCAGCATCTCATGGCGTTCGCCACGGCAGAGCCTCTTGCCGAATAGGCAAACGTCTGGCTCCTTCTCCCAGAAGGAAGGGCCCAGCCCTCAAAGCTCTTGCTGCTCTTCACGGTGCCTTGGCGCCCTATCTACAGGCACAACAGCAGTGGGGATCTGTGCTTTCCCAGAGACGCAACATCTCATGGCGCTCGGCCGCGGTAGATCCTGTTGCCAAAAAGGCAAACGTCCGGCTCATTCTCCCACAAGGAAGGGCCCAGCCCTGAAAGCTGTTGCTGCTCTTCACGGTGCCTTGGCGCCCTATCTACAGGCACAACAGCAGTGGTGATCTGTGCTTTCCCAGAGACGGAACATCTCATGGCGCTCGGCCGCGGCAGAGCCTCTTGCCGAAAAGGCAAACGTCCGGCTCCTTCTCCCAGAAGGAAGGGCCCAGCCCTGAAAGCTCTTGCTGCTCTTCACGGTGCCTTGGCGCCCTATCTACAGGCACAGCACCAGTGGGGATCTGTGCTCTCCCAGAGACGAAACATCTCATTGCGCTCGGCCGCGGCAGAGCCTCTTGTTGAAAAGGCAAACGTCCGGCTCCTTCTTCCACAAGGAAGGGCCCAGCCCTGTAAGCTCTTGCTGCTCTTCACGGTGCCTTGGCGCCCTATGTACAGGCACAACAGCAGTGGGGATCTGTGCTTTCCCAGAGACGCAACATCTCATGGCGCTCGGCCGCGGCAGAGCCTCTTGCCGAAAAGGCAAACGTCCAGCTCCTTCTCCCACAAGGAAGGGCCCAGCCCTGAAAGCTCTTGCTGCTCTTCACGGTGCCTTGGCGCCCTATCTACAGGCACAACAGCAGTGGGGATCTGTGCTTTCCCAGAGACGCAACATCTCATGGCGCTCGGACGCGGTAGATCCTGTTGCCGAAAAGGCAAACGTCCGGCTCATTCTCCCACAAGGAAGGGCCCAGCCCTGAAAGCTCTTGCTGCTCTTCACGGTGCCTTGGCGCCCTATCTACAGGCACAACAGCAGTGGGGATCTGTGCTTTCCCAGAGACGCAAGATCTCATGGTGCTCGGCCGCGGCAGAGCCTCTTGCCGATAAGGCAAACGTCCGGCTCCTTCTCCCACAAGGAAGGGCCCAGCCCTGAAAGCTCTTGCTGCTCTTCACGGTGCCTTGGCGCCCTATGTACAGGCACAAGAGCACTGGGGATCTGTGCTTTCCCAGAGACGCAACATCTCATGGCGCTCTACCGCGGCAGAGCCTTTTGCCGAAAAGGCAAACGTCCGGCTCCTTCTCCCACAAGGAAGGGCCCGGCCCTGTAAGCTGTTGCTGCCCTTCACGGTGCCTTGGCGCCCTATCTACAGGCACAACAGCCCTGGGGATCTGTGCTTTTCCAGAGACGCAAGATCTCATGGCGCTCGGCCGCGGCAGCGCCTCTTGCCGAAAAGGCAAATGTCCGGCTCCTTCTCCCACAAGGAAGGGCCCAGCCCTGAAAGTTGTTGCTGCTCTTCACGGTGCCTTGGCGCCCTATCTACAGGCACAACAGCAGTGGGGATCTGTGCTTTCCCAGAGACGCAACATCTCATGGCGCTCGGACGCGGCAGAGCCTCTTGCCGAAAAGGCAAACGTCCGGCTCCTTCTCCCACAAGGAAGGGCCCATCCTTGAAAGCTCTTGCTGCTCTTCACGGTGCCTTGGCACCCTATCTACAGGCACAACAGCAGTGGGGATCTGTGCTTTCCCAGAGACGCAACATCTCATGGCGCTCGGACGCGGCAGAGCCTCTTGCCGAAAAGGCAAACGTCCGGCTCCTTCTCCCACAAGGAAGGGCCCAGCCCTGAAAGCTCTTGCTGCTCTTCACGGTGCCTTGGCGCCCTATCTACAGGCACAACAGCAGTGGGGATCTGTGCTTTCCCAGAGACGCAACATCTCATGGCGCTCGGCCGCAGCAGAGCCTCTTGCCGAAAAGGAAAACGTCCGGCTCCTTCTCCCACAAGGAAGGGCTCAGCCCTCAAAGCTCTTGCTGCTCTTCACGGTGCCTTGGCGCCCTATCTACAGGCACAACAGCACTGGGGATCTGTGAATTCCCAGAGACGCAACATCTCATTGCGCTCGGCCTCGGCAGAGCCTCTTGCCGAACAGGCAAACGTCCGGCTCCTTCTTCCACAAGGAAGGGCCCAGCCCTGAAAGCTCTTGCTGCTCTTCACGGTGCCTTGGCGCCCTATCTACAGGCACAACAGCCCTGGGGATCTGTGCTTTCCCAGAGACGGAACATCTCATGGCGCTCGGCCGCGGCAGAGCCTCTTGCCGAAAAGGCAAACGTCCGGCTCCTTCTCCCACAAGGATGGGCCCAGCCCTGAAAGCTCTTGCTGCTCTTCACCATGCCCTGGCGCCCTATCTCCAGGCACAACAGCCCTGGGGATCTGTGCTTTCCCACAGACGCAACATCTCATGGCGCTCGGCCGCGGCAGAGCCTCTTGCCGAAAAGGCAAACGTCCGGCTCCTTCTCCCACAAGAAAGGGCCCAGCCCTGAAAGCTCTTGCTGCTCTTCACGGTGCCTTGGTGCCCTATTTACAGGCACAACAGCAGTGGGGATCTGTGAATTCCCAGAGACGCAACATCTCATGGTGCTCGGCCGCGGCAGCGCCTCTTGCCGAAAAGGCAAACGTCCGGCTCCTTCTCCCACAAGGAAGGGCCCAGCCCTGAAAGCTGTTGCTGCCCTTCACGGTGCCTTGGCGCCCTATCTACAGGCAAAACAGCCCTGGGGATCTGTGCTTTCCCAGAGACGCAAGATCTCATGGCGCTCGGACGCGGCAGAGCCTCTTGCCGAAAAGGCAAACGTCCGGCTCCTTCTCCCAGAAGGAAGGGCCCAGCCCTGAAAGCTCTTGCTGCTCTTCACGGTGCCTTGGCGCCCTATGTACAGGCACAACAGCAGTGGGGATCTGTGCTTTCCCAGAGACGCAACATCTCATGGCGCTCGGCCGCGGCAGCGCCTCTTGCCGAAAAGGCAAACGTCCGGCTCCTTCTCCCACAAGGAAGGGCCCAGCCCTGAAAGCTCTTGCTGCTCTTCACGGTGCCTTGGCGCCCTATCTACAGGCACAACAGCAGTGGGGATCTGTGCTTTCCCAGAGACGCAACATCTCATGGCGCTCGGCCGCGGTAGATCCTGTTGTCGAAAAGGCAAACGTCCGGCTCATTCTCCCACAAGGAAGGGCCCAGCCCTGAAAGCTCTTGCTGCTCTTCACGGTGCCTTGGCGCCCTATCTACAGGCACAACAGCCCTGGGGATCTGTGCTTTCCCACAGACGCAACATCTCATGGTGCTCGGCCGCGGCAGAGCCTCTTGCCGAAAAGGCAAACGTCCGGCTCCTTCTCCCACAAGGAAGGGCCCAGCCATGAAAGCTCTTGCTGCTCTTCACGGTGCCTTGGCGCCCTATGTACAGGCACAAGAGCACTGGGGATCTGTGCTTTCCCAGAGACGCAAGATCTCATGGCGCTCGGCCGCGGCAGCGCCTCTTGCCGAAAAGGCAAACGTCCGGCTCCTTCTCCCACAAGGAAGGGCCCAGCCCTGAAAGCTCTTGCTGCTCTTCACGGTGCCTTGGCGCCCTATCTACAGGCACAACAGCAGTGGGGATCTGTGCTTTCCCAGAGACGCAGCATCTCATGGCGTTCGCCACGGCAGAGCCTCTTGCCGAATAGGCAAACGTCCGGCTCCTTCTCCCAGAAGGAAGGGCCCAGCCCTCAAAGCTGTTGCTGCCCTTCACGGTGCCTTGGCGCCCTATCTACAGGCACAACAGCAGTGGGTATCTGTGCTTTCCCAGAGACGCAACATCTCATGGCGCTCGGCCGCGGCAGCGCCTCTTGCCGAAAAGGCAAACGTCTGGCTCCTTCTCCCACAAGGAAGGGCCCAGCCCTGAAAGCTCTTGCTGCTCTTCACGGTGCCTTGGCGCCCTATCTACAGGCACAACAGCAGTGGGGATCTGTGCTTTCCCAGAGACGCAACATCTCATGGCGCTCGGCGGCGGTAGATCCTGTTGCCAAAAAGGCAAACGTCCGGCTCATTCTCCCACAAGGAAGGGCCCAGCCCTGAAAGCTGTTGCTGCTCTTCACGGTGCCTTGGCGCCCTATCTACAGGCACAACAGCCCTGGGGATCTGTGCTTTCCCAGAGACGCAGCATCTCATGGCGCTCGGCCGCGGCAGAGCCTCTTGCCGAACAGGCAAACGTCTGGCTCCTTCTCCCACAAGGAAGGGCCCAGCCCTCAAAGCTCTTGCTGATCTTCACGGTGCCTTGGTGCCCTATCTACAGGCACAACAGCAGTGGGGATCTGTGCTTTCCCAGAGACGCAAGATCTCATGGCGCTCGGCCGCGGCAGAGCCTCTTGCCGAAAAGGCAAACGTCCGGCTCCTTCTCCCACAAGGAAGGGCCCAGCCCTGAAAGCTGTTGCTGCCCTTCACGGTGCCTTGGCGCCCTATCTACAGGCAAAACAGCCCTGGGGATCTGTGCTTTCCCACAGACGCAACATCTCATGGCGCTCGGACGCGGCAGAGCCTCTTGCCGAAAAGGCAAACGTCCGGCTCCTTCTCCCAGAAGGAAGGGCCCAGCCCTGTAAGCTCTTGCTGCTCTTCACGGTGCCTTGGCGCCCTATGTACAGGCACAACAGCAGTGGGGATCTGTGCTTTCCCAGAGACGCAACATCTCATGGCGCTCGGCCGCGGCAGCGCCTCTTGCCGAAAAGGCAAACGTCCGGCTCCTTCTCCCACAAGGAAGGGCCCAGCCCTGAAAGCTCTTGCTGCTCTTCACCATGCCCTGGCGCCCTATCTCCAGGCACAACAGCCCTGGGGATCTGTGCTTTCCCACAGACGCAACATCTCATGGCGCTCGGCCGCGGCAGAGCCTCTTGCCGAAAAGGCAAACGTCCGGCTCCTTCTCCCACAAGAAAGGGCCCAGCCCTGAAAGCTCTTGCTGCTCTTCACGGTGCCTTGGTGCCCTATTTACAGGCACAACAGCAGTGGGGATCTGTGAATTCCCAGAGACGCAACATCTCATGGTGCTCGGCCGCGGCAGCGCCTCTTGCCGAAAAGGCAAACGTCCGGCTCCTTCTCCCACAAGGAAGGGCCCAGCCCTGAAAGCTGTTGCTGCCCTTCACGGTGCCTTGGCGCCCTATCTACAGGCAAAACAGCCCTGGGGATCTGTGCTTTCCCAGAGACGCAAGATCTCATGGCGCTCGGACGCGGCAGAGCCTCTTGCCGAAAAGGCAAACGTCCGGCTCCTTCTCCCAGAAGGAAGGGCCCAGCCCTGAAAGCTCTTGCTGCTCTTCACGGTGCCTTGGCGCCCTATGTACAGGCACAACAGCAGTGGGGATCTGTGCTTTCCCAGAGACGCAACATCTCATGGCGCTCGGCCGCGGCAGCGCCTCTTGCCGAAAAGGCAAACGTCCGGCTCCTTCTCCCACAAGGAAGGGCCCAGCCCTGAAAGCTCTTGCTGCTCTTCACGGTGCCTTGGCGCCCTATCTACAGGCACAACAGCAGTGGGGATCTGTGCTTTCCCAGAGACGCAACATCTCATGGCGCTCGGCCGCGGTAGATCCTGTTGTCGAAAAGGCAAACGTCCGGCTCATTCTCCCACAAGGAAGGGCCCAGCCCTGAAAGCTCTTGCTGCTCTTCACGGTGCCTTGGCGCCCTATCTACAGGCACAACAGCCCTGGGGATCTGTGCTTTCCCACAGACGCAACATCTCATGGTGCTCGGCCGCGGCAGAGCCTCTTGCCGAAAAGGCAAACGTCCGGCTCCTTCTCCCACAAGGAAGGGCCCAGCCATGAAAGCTCTTGCTGCTCTTCACGGTGCCTTGGCGCCCTATGTACAGGCACAAGAGCACTGGGGATCTGTGCTTTCCCAGAGACGCAAGATCTCATGGCGCTCGGCCGCGGCAGCGCCTCTTGCCGAAAAGGCAAACGTCCGGCTCCTTCTCCCACAAGGAAGGGCCCAGCCCTGAAAGCTCTTGCTGCTCTTCACGGTGCCTTGGCGCCCTATCTACAGGCACAACAGCAGTGGGGATCTGTGCTTTCCCAGAGACGCAGCATCTCATGGCGTTCGCCACGGCAGAGCCTCTTGCCGAATAGGCAAACGTCCGGCTCCTTCTCCCAGAAGGAAGGGCCCAGCCCTCAAAGCTGTTGCTGCCCTTCACGGTGCCTTGGCGCCCTATCTACAGGCACAACAGCAGTGGGTATCTGTGCTTTCCCAGAGACGCAACATCTCATGGCGCTCGGCCGCGGCAGCGCCTCTTGCCGAAAAGGCAAACGTCTGGCTCCTTCTCCCACAAGGAAGGGCCCAGCCCTGAAAGCTCTTGCTGCTCTTCACGGTGCCTTGGCGCCCTATCTACAGGCACAACAGCAGTGGGGATCTGTGCTTTCCCAGAGACGCAACATCTCATGGCGCTCGGCGGCGGTAGATCCTGTTGCCAAAAAGGCAAACGTCCGGCTCATTCTCCCACAAGGAAGGGCCCAGCCCTGAAAGCTGTTGCTGCTCTTCACGGTGCCTTGGCGCCCTATCTACAGGCACAACAGCCCTGGGGATCTGTGCTTTCCCAGAGACGCAGCATCTCATGGCGCTCGGCCGCGGCAGAGCCTCTTGCCGAACAGGCAAACGTCTGGCTCCTTCTCCCACAAGGAAGGGCCCAGCCCTCAAAGCTCTTGCTGATCTTCACGGTGCCTTGGTGCCCTATCTACAGGCACAACAGCAGTGGGGATCTGTGCTTTCCCAGAGACGCAAGATCTCATGGCGCTCGGCCGCGGCAGAGCCTCTTGCCGAAAAGGCAAACGTCCGGCTCCTTCTCCCACAAGGAAGGGCCCAGCCCTGAAAGCTGTTGCTGCCCTTCACGGTGCCTTGGCGCCCTATCTACAGGCAAAACAGCCCTGGGGATCTGTGCTTTCCCACAGACGCAACATCTCATGGCGCTCGGACGCGGCAGAGCCTCTTGCCGAAAAGGCAAACGTCCGGCTCCTTCTCCCAGAAGGAAGGGCCCAGCCCTGTAAGCTCTTGCTGCTCTTCACGGTGCCTTGGCGCCCTATGTACAGGCACAACAGCAGTGGGGATCTGTGCTTTCCCAGAGACGCAACATCTCATGGCGCTCGGCCGCGGCAGCGCCTCTTGCCGAAAAGGCAAACGTCCGGCTCCTTCTCCCACAAGGAAGGGCCCAGCCCTGAAAGCTCTTGCTGCTCTTCACGGTGCCTTGGCGCCCTATCTACAGGCACAACAGCAGTGGGGATCTGTGCTTTCCCAGAGACGCAACATCTCATGGCGCTCGGCCGCGGTAGATCCTGTTGCCGAAAAGGCAAACGTCCGGCTCATTCTCCCACAAGGAAGGGCCCAGCCCTGAAAGCTCTTGCTGCTCTTCACGGTGCCTTGGCGCCCTATCTACAGGCACAACAGCCCTGGGGATCTGTGCTTTCCCACAGACGCAACATCTCATGGTGCTCGGCCGCGGCAGAGCCTCTTGCCGAAAAGGCAAACGTCCGGCTCCTTCTCCCACAAGGAAGGGCCCAGCCATGAAAGCTCTTGCTGCTCTTCACGGTGCCTTGGCGCCCTATGTACAGGCACAAGAGCACTGGGGATCTGTGCTTTCCCAGAGACGCAACATCTCATGGCGCTCGGCCGCGGCAGAGCCTTTTGCCGAAAAGGCAAACGTCCGGCTCCTTCTCCCACAAGGAAGGGCCCGGCCCTGTAAGCTGTTGCTGCCCTTCACGGTGCCTTGGCGCCCTATCTACAGGCACAACAGCAGTGGGGATCTGTGCTTTCCCAGAGACGCAGCATCTCATGGCGTTCGCCACGGCAGAGCCTCTTGCCGAATAGGCAAACGTCCGGCTCCTTCTCCCAGAAGGAAGGGCCCAGCCCTGTAAGCTCTTTCTGCTCTTCACGGTGCCTTGGCGCCCTATGTACAGGCACAACAGCAGTGGGGATCTGTGCTTTCCCAGAGACGCAACATCTCATGGCGCTCGGCCGCGGCAGCGCCTCTTGCCGAAAAGGCAAACGTCCGGCTCCTTCTCCCACAAGGAAGGGCCCAGCCCTCAAAGCTCTTGCTGCTCTTCACGGTGCCTTGGCGCCCTATCTACAGGCACAACAGCAGTGGGGATCTGTGCTTTCCCAGAGACGCAACATCTCATGGCGCTCGGCCGCGGTAGATCCTGTTGCCGAAAAGGCAAACGTCCGGCTCCTTCTCCCACAAGGAAGGGCCCAGCCCTGAAAGCTCTTGCTGCTCTTCACGGTGCCTTGGCGCCCTATCTACAGGCACAACAGCAGTGGGGATCTGTGCTTTCCCAGAGACGCAACATCTCATGGTGCTCGGCCGCGGTAGATCCTGTTGCCGAAAAGGCAAACGTCCGGCTCATTCTCCCACAAGGAAGGGCCCAGCCCTGAAAGCTCTTGCTGCTCTTCACGGTGCCTTGGCGCCCTATGTACAGGCACAAGAGCACTGGGGATCTGTGCTTTCCCAGAGACGCAACATCTCATGGCGCTCGGCCGCGGCAGAGCCTTTTGCCGAAAAGGCAAACGTCCGGCTCCTTCTCCCACAAGGAAGGGCCCGGCCCTGTAAGCTGTTGCTGCCCTTCACGGTGCCTTGGCGCCCTATCTACAGGCACAACAGCCCTGGGGATCTGTGCTTTTCCAGAGACGCAAGATCTCATGGCGCTCGGCCGCGGCAGCGCCTCTTGCCGAAAAGGCAAACGTCCGGCTCCTTCTCCCACAAGGAAGGGCCCAGCCCTGAAAGTTGTTGCTGCTCTTCACGGTGCCTTGGCGCCCTATCTACAGGCACAACAGCAGTGGGGATCTGTGAATTCCCAGAGACGCAAGATCTCATGGCGCTCGGCCGCGGCAGAGCCTCTTGCCGAAAAGGCAAACGTCCGGCTCCTTCTCCCACAAGGAAGGGCCCAGCCCTTAAAGCTGTTGCTGCTCTTCACGGTGCCTTGGCGCCCTATCTACAGGCAGAAGAGCAGTGGGGATCTGTGCTTTCCCAGAGACGCAAGATCTCATGGCGCTCGGACGCGGCAGAGCCTCTTGCCGAAAAGGCAAACGTCCGGCTCCTTCTCCCACAAGGAAGGGCCCAGCCCTGAAAGCTCTTGCTGCTCTTCACGGTGCCTTGGCGCCCTATCTACAGGCACAACAGCAGTGGGGATCTGTGCTTTCCCAGAGACGCAACATCTCATGGCGCTCGGCCGCAGCAGAGCCTCTTGCCGAAAAGGAAAACGTCCGGCTCCTTCTCCCACAAGGAAGGGCTCAGCCCTCAAAGCTCTTGCTGCTCTTCACGGTGCCTTGGCGCCCTATCTACAGGCACAACAGCACTGGGGATCTGTGAATTCCCAGAGACGCAACATCTCATGGCGCTCGGCCTCGGCAGAGCCTCTTGCCGAAAAGGCAAACGTCCGGCTCCTTCTCCCACAAGGAAGGGCCCAGCCCTGAAAGCTCTTGCTGCTCTTCACGGTGCCTTGGCGCCCTATCTACAGGCACAACAGCCCTGGGGATCTGTGCTTTCCCACAGACGCAACATCTCATGGCGCTCGGCCGCGGCAGCGCCTCTTGCCGAAAAGGCAAACGTCCGGCTCCTTTTCCCAGAAGGAAGGGCCGAGCCCTGAAAGCTCTTGCTGATCTTCACGGTGCCTTGGCGCCCTATCTACAGGCACAGCAGCAGTGGGGATCTGTGCTCTCCCAGTGATGTAAGATCTCATTGCGCTCGGCCGCGGCAGCGACTGTTGTTGAAAAGGCAAACGTCCGGCTCCTTCTCCCACAAGGAAGGGCCCAGCCCTGTAAGCTCTTGCTGCTCTTCACGGTGCCTTGGCGCCCTATCTACAGGCAGAAGAGCAGTGGGGATCTGTGCTTTCCCAGAGACGCAACATCTCATGGCGCTCGGACGCGGCAGAGCCTCTTGCCGAAAAGGCAAACGTCCGGCTCCTTCTCCCACAAGGAAGGGCCCAGCCCTGAAAGCTCTTGCTGCTCTTCACGGTGCCTTGGCGCCCTATCTACAGGCACAACAGCAGTGGGGATCTGTGCTTTCCCAGAGACGCAACATCTCATGGCGCTCGGCCGCAGCAGAGCCTCTTGCCGAAAAGGAAAACGTCCGGCTCCTTCTCCCACAAGGAAGGGCTCAGCCCTCAAAGCTCTTGCTGCTCTTCACGGTGCCTTGGCGCCCTATCTACAGGCACAACAGCACTGGGGATCTGTGAATTCCCAGAGACGCAACATCTCATTGCGCTCGGCCTCGGCAGAGCCTCTTGCCGAACAGGCAAACGTCCGGCTCCTTCTTCCACAAGGAAGGGCCCAGCCCTGAAAGCTCTTGCTGCTCTTCACGGTGCCTTGGCGCCCTATCTACAGGCACAACAGCCCTGGGGATCTGTGCTTTCCCAGAGACGGAACATCTCATGGCGCTCGGCCGCGGCAGAGCCTCTTGCCGAAAAGGCAAACGTCCGGCTCCTTCTCCCACAAGGATGGGCCCAGCCCTGAAAGCTGTTTCTGCTCTTCACGGTGCCTTGGCGCCCTATCTACAGGCACAACAGCCCTGGGGATCTGTGCTTTCCCAGAGACGCAACATCTCATGGCGCTCGGCCGCGGCAGCGCCTCTTGCCAAAAAAGGAAAACGTCCGGCTCCTTCTCCCACAAGGAAGGGCCCAGCCCTGAAAGCTCTTGCTGCTCTTCACGGTGCCTTGGCGCCCTATCTACAGGCACAACAGCAGTGGGGATCTGTGCTTTCCCAGAGACGCAACATCTCATGGCGCTCGGCCGCGGCAGAGCCTCTTGCCGAAAAGGCAAACGTCCTGCTCATTCTCCCACAAGGAAGGGCCCAGCCCTGAAAGCTGTTGCTGCTCTTCACGGTGCCTTGGCGCCCTATCTACAGGCACAACAGCCCTGGGGATCTGTGCTTTCCCACAGACGCAACATCTCATGGTGCTCGGCCGCGGCAGAGCCTCTTGCCGAAAAGGCAAACGTCCGGCTCCTTCTCCCACAAGGAAGGGCCCAGCCCTGAAAGCTCTTGCTGCTCTTCACGGTGCCTTGGCGCCCTATGTACAGGCACAAGAGCACTGGGGATCTGTGCTTTCCCAGAGACGCAACATCTCATGGCGCTCGGCCGCGGCAGAGCCTTTTGCCGAAAAGGCAAACGTCCGGCTCCTTCTCCCACAAGGAAGGGCCCGGCCCTGTAAGCTGTTGCTGCTCTTCACGGTGCCTTGGCGCCCTATCTACAGGCACAACAGCCCTGGGGATCTGTGCTTTTCCAGAGACGCAAGATCTCATGGCGCTCGGCCGCGGCAGCGCCTCTTGCCGAAAAGGCAAACGTCCGGCTCCTTCTCCCACAAGGAAGGGCCCAGCCCTCAAAGCTCTTGCTGATCTTCACGGTGCCTTGGCGCCCTATGTACAGGCACAACAGCAGTGGGGATCTGTGCTTTCCCAGAGACGCAACATCTCATGGCGCTCGGCCGCGGCAGAGCCTCTTGCCGAAAAGGCAAACGTCCGGCTCCTTCTCCCACAAGGAAGGGCCCAGCCCTGAAAGCTCTTGCTGCTCTTCACGGTGCCTTGGCGCCCTATCTACAGGCACAACAGCCCTGGGGATCTGTGCTTTCCCAGAGACGCAACATCTCATGGCGCTCGGCCGCGGTAGATCCTGTTGCCAAAAAGGCAAACGTCCGGCTCCTTCTCCCACAAGGAAGGGCCCAGCCCTGAAAGCTGTTGCTGCTCTTCACGGTGCCTTGGCGCCCTATCTACAGGCACAACAGCAGTGGGGATCTGTGCTTTCCCAGACACGGAACATCTCATGGCGCTCGGCCGCGGCAGAGCCTCTTGCCGAAAAGGAAAACGTCCGGCTCCTTCTCCCACAAGGAAGGGCCCAGCCCTGAAAGCTCTTGCTGCTCTTCACGGTGCCTTGGCGCCCTATCTACAGGCACAGCAGCAGTGGGGATCTGTGCTCTCCCAGAGACGCAACATCTCATGGCGCTCGGCCGCGGCAGAGCCTCTTGCCGAAAAGGCAAACGTCCGGCTCCTTCTCCCACAAGGAAGGGCCCAGCCCTCAAAGCTCTTGCTGATCTTCACGGTGCCTTGGCGCCCTATGTACAGGCACAACAGCAGTGGGGATCTGTGCTTTCCCAGAGACGCAAGATCTCATGGCGCTCGGCCGCGGCAGAGCCTCTTGCCGAAAAGGCAAACGTCCAGCTCCTTCTCCCACAAGGAAGGGCCCAGCCCTCAAAGCTCTTGCTGCTCTTCACGGTGCCTTGGCGCCCTATCTACAGGCACAACAGCAGTGGGGATCTGTGCTTTCCCAGAGACGCAACATCTCATGGCGCTCGGCCGCGGTAGATCCTGTTGCCGAAAAGGCAAACGTCCGGCTCATTCTCCCACAAGGAAGGGCCCAGCCCTGAAAGCTCTTGCTGCTCTTCACGGTGCCTTGGCGCCCTATCTACAGGCACAACAGCAGTGGGGATCTGTGCTTTCCCAGAGAAGGAACATCTCATGGCGCTCGGCCGCGGCAGAGCCTCTTGCCGAAAAGGCAAACGTCCGGCTCCTTCTCCCACAAGGAAGGGCCCAGCCCTGAAAGCTCTTGCTGCTCTTCACGGTGCCTTGGCGCCCTATCTACAGGCACAACAGCAGTGGGGATCTGTGCTTTCCCACAGACGCAACATCTCATGGCGCTCGGCCGCGGCAGCGCCTCTTGCCGAAAAGGCAAACGTCCGGCTCCTTCTCCCAGAAGGAAGGGCCGAGCCCTGAAAGCTCTTGCTGATCTTCACGGTGCCTTGGCGCCCTATCTACAGGCACAGCAGCAGTGGGGATCTGTGCTCTCCCAGTGATGTAAGATCTCATTGCGCTCGGCCGCGGCAGCGACTGTTGTTGAAAAGGCAAACGTCCGGCTCCTTCTCCCACAAGGAAGGGCCCAGCCCTGTAAGCTCTTGCTGCTCTTCACGGTGCCTTGGCGCCCTATCTACAGGCAGAAGAGCAGTGGGGATCTGTACTTTCCCAGAGACGCAACATCTCATGGCGCTCGGACGCGGCAGAGCCTCTTGCCGAAAAGGCAAACGTCCGGCTCCTTCTCCCACAAGGAAGGGCCCAGCCCTGAAAGCTCTTGCTGCTCTTCACGGTGCCTTGGCGCCCTATCTACAGGCACAACAGCAGTGGGGATGTGTGCTTTCCCAGAGACGCAACATCTCATGGCGCTCGGCCGCAGCAGAGCCTCTTGCCGAAAAGGAAAACGTCCGGCTCCTTCTCCCACAAGGAAGGGCTCAGCCCTCAAAGCTCTTGCTGCTCTTCACGGTGCCTTGGCGCCCTATCTACAGGCACAACAGCACTGGGGATCTGTGAATTCCCAGAGACGCAACATCTCATTGCGCTCGGCCTCGGCAGAGCCTCTTGCCGAACAGGCAAACGTCCGGCTCCTTCTTCCACAAGGAAGGGCCCAGCCCTGAAAGCTCTTGCTGCTCTTCACGGTGCCTTGGCGCCCTATCTACAGGCACAACAGCCCTGGGGATCTGTGCTTTCCCAGAGACGGAACATCTCATGGCGCTCGGCCGCGGCAGAGCCTCTTGCCGAAAAGGCAAACGTCCGGCTCCTTCTCCCACAAGGATGGGCCCAGCCCTGAAAGCTCTTGCTGCTCTTCACGGTGCCTTGGCGCCCTATCTACAGGCACAACAGCCCTGGGGATCTGTGCTTTCCCACAGACGCAACATCTCATGGCGCTCGGCCGCGGCAGCGCCTCTTGCCAAAAAAGGAAAACGTCCGG
Organism: Harpia harpyja; assembly: GCF_026419915.1. NCBI lineage: Eukaryota > Metazoa > Chordata > Aves > Accipitriformes > Accipitridae > Harpia > Harpia harpyja. The sequence continues at coordinate 123,213 of NW_026293222.1, read as the reverse complement.
CTCCTTCTCCCACAAGGAAGGGCCCAGCCCTGAAAGCTCTTGCTGCTCTTCACGGTGCCTTGGCGCCCTATCTACAGGCACAACAGCAGTGGGGATCTGTGCTTTCCCAGAGACGCAACATCTCATGGCGCTCGGCCGCGGCAGAGCCTCTTGCCGAAAAGGCAAACGTCCTGCTCATTCTCCCACAAGGAAGGGCCCAGCCCTGAAAGCTCTTGCTGCTCTTCACGGTGCCTTGGCGCCCTATGTACAGGCACAACAGCACTGGGGATCTGTGCTTTCCCACAGACGCAACATCTCATGGCGCTCGGCCGCGGCAGAGCCTTTTGCCGAAAAGGCAAACGTCCGGCTCCTTCTCCCACAAGGAAGGGCCCGGCCCTGTAAGCTGTTGCTGCTCTTCACGGTGCCTTGGCGCCCTATCTACAGGCACAACAGCCCTGGGGATCTGTGCTTTTCCAGAGACGCAAGATCTCATGGCGCTCGGCCGCGGCAGCGCCTCTTGCCGAAAAGGCAAACGTCCGGCTCCTTCTCCCACAAGGAAGGGCCCAGCCCTGAAAGCTCTTGCTGCTCTTCACGGTGCCTTGGCGCCCTATCTACAGGCACAACAGCAGTGGGGATCTGTGCTTTCCCAGAGACGCAGCATCTCATGGTGTTCGCCACGGCAGAGCCTCTTGCCGAATAGGCAAACGTCCGGCTCCTTCTCCCACAAGGAAGGGCCCAGCCCTCAAAGCTCTTGCTGATCTTCACGGTGCCTTGGCGCCCTATGTACAGGCACAACAGCAGTGGGGATCTGTGCTTTCCCAGAGACGCAACATCTCATGGCGCTCGGCCGCGGCAGAGCCTCTTGCCGAAAAGGCAAACGTCCGGCTCCTTCTCCCACAAGGAAGGGCCCAGCCCTGAAAGCTCTTGCTGCTCTTCACGGTGCCTTGGCGCCCTATCTACAGGCACAACAGCAGTGGGGATCTGTGCTTTCCCAGAGACGCAACATCTCATGGCGCTCGGCCGCGGTAGATCCTGTTGCCAAAAAGGCAAACGTCCGGCTCATTCTCCCACAAGGAAGGGCCCAGCCCTGAAAGCTGTTGCTGCTCTTCACGGTGCCTTGGCGCCCTATCTACAGGCACAACAGCAGTGGGGATCTGTGCTTTCCCAGAGACGCAACATCTCATGGCGCTCGGCCGCGGCAGAGCCTCTTGCCGAAAAGGAAAACGTCCGGCTCCTTCTCCCACAAGGAAGGGCCCAGCCCTGAAAGCTCTTGCTGCTCTTCACGGTGCCTTGGCGCCCTATCTACAGGCACAGCACCAGTGGGGATCTGTGCTCTCCCAGAGACGCAACATCTCATGGCGCTCGGCCGCGGCAGAGCCTCTTGCCGAAAAGGCAAACGTCCGGCTCCTTCTCCCACAAGGAAGGGCCCAGCCCTCAAAGCTCTTGCTGATCTTCACGGTGCCTTGGCGCCCTATGTACAGGCACAACAGCAGTGGGGATCTGTGCTTTCCCAGAGACGCAAGATCTCATGGCGCTCGGCCGCGGCAGAGCTTCTTGCCGAAAAGGCAAACGTCCAGCTCCTTCTCCCACAAGGAAGGGCCCAGCCCTCAAAGCTCTTGCTGCTCTTCACGGTGCCTTGGCGCCCTATCTACAGGCACAACAGCAGTGGGGATCTGTGCTTTCCCAGAGACGCAACATCTCATGGCGCTCGGCCGCGGTAGATCCTGTTGCCGAAAAGGCAAACGTCCGGCTCATTCTCCCACAAGGAAGGGCCCAGCCCTGAAAGCTGTTGCTGCTCTTCACGGTGCCTTGGCGCCCTATCTACAGGCACAACAGCAGTGGGGATCTGTGCTTTCCCAGAGAAGGAACATCTCATGGCGCTCGGCCGCGGCAGAGCCTCTTGCCGAAAAGGCAAACGTCCGGCTCCTTCTCCCACAAGGAAGGGCCCAGCCCTGAAAGCTCTTGCTGCTCTTCACGGTGCCTTGGCGCCCTATCTACAGGCACAACAGCCCTGGGGATCTGTGCTTTCCCACAGACGCAACATCTCATGGCGCTCGGCCGCGGCAGCGCCTCTTGCCGAAAAGGCAAATGTCCGGCTCCTTTTCCCAGAAGGAAGGGCCGAGCCCTGAAAGCTCTTGCTGATCTTCACGGTGCCTTGGCGCCCTATCTACAGGCACAGCAGCAGTGGGGATCTGTGCTCTCCCAGTGATGTAAGATCTCATTGCGCTCGGCCGCGGCAGCGACTGTTGTTGAAAAGGCAAACGTCCGGCTCCTTCTCCCACAAGGAAGGGCCCAGCCCTGTAAGCTCTTGCTGCTCTTCACGGTGCCTTGGCGCCCTATCTACAGGCAGAAGAGCAGTGGGGATCTGTGCTTTCCCAGAGACGCAACATCTCATGGCGCTCGGACGCGGCAGAGCCTCTTGCCGAAAAGGCAAACGTCCGGCTCCTTCTCCCACAAGGAAGGGCCCAGCCCTGAAAGCTCTTGCTGCTCTTCACGGTGCCTTGGCGCCCTATCTACAGGCACAACAGCAGTGGGGATGTGTGCTTTCCCAGAGACGCAACATCTCATGGCGCTCGGCCGCAGCAGAGCCTCTTGCCGAAAAGGAAAACGTCCGGCTCCTTCTCCCACAAGGAAGGGCTCAGCCCTCAAAGCTCTTGCTGCTCTTCACGGTGCCTTGGCGCCCTATCTACAGGCACAACAGCACTGGGGATCTGTGAATTCCCAGAGACGCAACATCTCATTGCGCTCGGCCTCGGCAGAGCCTCTTGCCGAACAGGCAAACGTCCGGCTCCTTCTTCCACAAGGAAGGGCCCAGCCCTGAAAGCTGTTGCTGCTCTTCACGGTGCCTTGGCGCCCTATCTACAGGCACAACAGCCCTGGGGATCTGTGCTTTCCCAGAGACGGAACATCTCATGGCGCTCGGCCGAGGCAGAGCCTCTTGCCGAAAAGGCAAACGTCCGGCTCCTTCTCCCACAAGGATGGGCCCAGCCCTGAAAGCTCTTGCTGCTCTTCACGGTGCCTTGGCGCCCTATCTACAGGCACAACAGCCCTGGGGATCTGTGCTTTCCCACAGACGCAACATCTCATGGCGCTCGGCCGCGGCAGCGCCTCTTGCCAAAAAAGGAAAACGTCCGGCTCCTTCTCCCACAAGGAAGGGCCCAGCCCTGAAAGCTCTTGCTGCTCTTCACGGTGCCTTGGCGCCCTATCTACAGGCACAACAGCAGTGGGGATCTGTGCTTTCCCAGAGACGCAACATCTCATGGCGCACGGCCGCGGCAGAGCCTCTTGCCGAAAAGGCAAACGTCCTGCTCATTCTCCCACAAGGAAGGGCCCAGCCCTGAAAGCTGTTGCTGCTCTTCACGGTGCCTTGGCGCCCTATCTACAGGCACAACAGCCCTGGGGATCTGTGCTTTCCCACAGACGCAACATCTCATGGTGCTCGGCCGCGGCAGAGCCTCTTGCCGAAAAGGCAAACGTCCGGCTCCTTCTCCCACAAGGAAGGGCCCAGCCCTGAAAGCTCTTGCTGCTCTTCACGGTGCCTTGGCGCCCTATGTACAGGCACAAGAGCACTGGGGATCTGTGCTTTCCCAGAGACGCAACATCTCATGGCGCTCGGCCGCGGCAGAGCCTTTTGCCGAAAAGGCAAACGTCCGGCTCCTTCTCCCACAAGGAAGGGCCCGGCCCTGTAAGCTGTTCCTGCCCTTCACGGTGCCTTGGCGCCCTATCTACAGGCACAACAGCCCTGGGGATCTGTGCTTTTCCAGAGACGCAAGATCTCATGGCGCTCGGCCGCGGCAGCGCCTCTTGCCGAAAAGGCAAACGTCCGGCTCCTTCTCCCACAAGGAAGGGCCCAGCCCTCAAAGCTCTTGCTGATCTTCACGGTGCCTTGGCGCCCTATCTACAGGCACAACAGCAGTGGGGATCTGTGCTTTCCCAGAGACGCAGCATCTCATGGTGTTCGCCACGGCAGAGCCTCTTGCCGAATAGGCAAACGTCCGGCTCCTTCTCCCAGAAGGAAGGGCCCAGCCCTCAAAGCTCTTGCTGATCTTCACGGTGCCTTGGCGCCCTATGTACAGGCACAACAGCAGTGGGGATCTGTGCTTTCCCAGAGACGCAACATCTCATGGCGCTCGGCCGCGGCAGAGCCTCTTGCCGAAAAGGCAAACGTCCGGCTCCTTCTCCCACAAGGAAGGGCCCAGCCCTGAAAGCTCTTGCTGCTCTTCACGGTGCCTTGGCGCCCTATCTACAGGCACAAGAGCACTGGGGATCTGTGCTTTCCCAGAGACGCAACATCTCATGGCGCTCGGCCGCGGTAGATCCTGTTGCCAAAAAGGCAAACGTCCGGCTCATTCTCCCACAAGGAAGGGCCCAGCCCTGAAAGCTGTTGCTGCTCTTCACGGTGCCTTGGCGCCCTATCTACAGGCACAACAGCAGTGGGGATCTGTGCTTTCCCAGACACGGAACATCTCATGGTGTTCGCCACGGCAGAGCCTCTTGCCGAATAGGCAAACGTCCGGCTCCTTCTCCCACAAGGAAGGGCCCAGCCCTCAAAGCTCTTGCTGATCTTCACGGTGCCTTGGCGCCCTATGTACAGGCACAACAGCAGTGGGGATCTGTGCTTTCCCAGAGACGCAGCATCTCATGGCGTTCGCCACGGCAGAGCCTCTTGCCGAATAGGCAAACGTCCGGCTCCTTCTCCCAGAAGGAAGGGCCCAGCCCTCAAAGCTCTTGCTGATCTTCACGGTGCCTTGGCGCCCTATGTACAGGCACAACAGCAGTGGGGATCTGTGCTTTCCCAGAGACGCAACATCTCATGGCGCTCGGCCGCGGCAGAGCCTCTTGCCGAAAAGGCAAACGTCCGGCTCCTTCTCCCACAAGGAAGGGCCCAGCCCTGAAAGCTCTTGCTGCTCTTCACGGTGCCTTGGCGCCCTATCTACAGGCACAACAGCAGTGGGGATCTGTGCTTTCCCAGACACGGAACATCTCATGGCGCTCGGCCGCGGCAGAGCCTCTTGCCGAAAAGGAAAACGTCCGGCTCCTTCTCCCACAAGGAAGGGCCCAGCCCTGAAAGCTCTTGCTGCTCTTCACGGTGCCTTGGCGCCCTATCTACAGGCACAGCACCAGTGGGGATCTGTGCTCTCCCAGAGACGCAACATCTCATGGCGCTCGGCCGCGGCAGAGCCTCTTGCCGAAAAGGCAAACGTCCGGCTCCTTCTCCCACAAGGAAGGGCCCAGCCCTCAAAGCTCTTGCTGCTCTTCACGGTGCCTTGGCGCCCTATGTACAGGCACAACAGCAGTGGGGATCTGTGCTTTCCCAGAGACGCAAGATCTCATGGCGCTCGGCCGCGGCAGAGCCTCTTGCCGAAAAGGCAAACGTCCAGCTCCTTCTCCCACAAGGAAGGGCCCAGCCCTGAAAGCTGTTGCTGCTCTTCACGGTGCCTTGGCGCCCTATCTACAGGCACAACAGCAGTGGGGATCTGTGCTTTCCCAGAGACGCAACATCTCATGGCGCTCGGCCGCGGTAGATCCTGTTGCCGAAAAGGCAAACGTCCGGCTCATTCTCCCACAAGGAAGGGCCCAGCCCTGAAAGCTCTTGCTGCTCTTCACGGTGCCTTGGCGCCCTATCTACAGGCACAACAGCAGTGGGGATCTGTGCTTTCCCAGAGAAGGAACATCTCATGGCGCTCGGCCGCGGCAGAGCCTCTTGCCGAAAAGGCAAACGTCCGGCTCCTTCTCCCACAAGGAAGGGCCCAGCCCTGAAAGCTCTTGCTGCTCTTCACGGTGCCTTGGCGCCCTATCTACAGGCACAACAGCCCTGGGGATCTGTGCTTTCCCACAGACGCAACATCTCATGGCGCTCGGCCGCGGCAGCGCCTCTTGCCGAAAAGGCAAACGTCCGGCTCCTTTTCCCAGAAGGAAGGGCCGAGCCCTGAAAGCTCTTGCTGATCTTCACGGTGCCTTGGCACCCTATCTACAGGCACAGCAGCAGTGGGGATCTGTGCTCTCCCAGTGATGTAAGATCTCATTGCGCTCGGCCGCGGCAGCAACTGTTGTTGAAAAGGCAAACGTCCGGCTCCTTCTCCCACAAGGAAGGGCCCAGCCCTGTAAGCTCTTGCTGCTCTTCACGGTGCCTTGGCGCCCTATCTACAGGCAGAAGAGCAGTGGGGATCTGTGCTTTCCCAGAGACGCAACATCTCATGGCGCTCGGACGCGGCAGAGCCTCTTGCCGAAAAGGCAAACGTCCGGCTCCTTCTCCCACAAGGAAGGGCCCAGCCCTGAAAGCTCTTGCTGCTCTTCACGGTGCCTTGGCGCCCTATCTACAGGCACAACAGCAGTGGGGATGTGTGCTTTCCCAGAGACGCAACATCTCATGGCGCTCGGCCGCAGCAGAGCCTCTTGCCGAAAAGGAAAACGTCCGGCTCCTTCTCCCACAAGGAAGGGCTCAGCCCTCAAAGCTCTTGCTGCTCTTCACGGTGCCTTGGCGCCCTATCTACAGGCACAACAGCACTGGGGATCTGTGAATTCCCAGAGACGCAACATCTCATTGCGCTCGGCCTCGGCAGAGCCTCTTGCCGAAAAGGCAAACGTCCGGCTCCTTCTTCCACAAGGAAGGGCCCAGCCCTGAAAGCTCTTGCTGCTCTTCACGGTGCCTTGGCGCCCTATCTACAGGCACAACAGCCCTGGGGATCTGTGCTTTCCCAGAGACGGAACATCTCATGGCGCTCGGCCGCGGCAGAGCCTCTTGCCGAAAAGGCAAACGTCCGGCTCCTTCTCCCACAAGGATGGGCCCAGCCCTGAAAGCTCTTGCTGCTCTTCACGGTGCCTTGGCGCCCTATCTACAGGCACAACAGCCCTGGGGATCTGTGCTTTCCCACAGACGCAACATCTCATGGCGCTCGGCCGCGGCAGAGCCTCTTGCCAAAAAAGGAAAACGTCCGGCTCCTTCTCCCACAAGGAAGGGCCCAGCCCTGAAAGCTCTTGCTGCTCTTCACGGTGCCTTGGCGCCCTATCTACAGGCACAACAGCAGTGGGGATCTGTGCTTTCCCAGAGACGCAACATCTCATGGCGCACGGCCGCGGCAGAGCCTCTTGCCGAAAAGGCAAACGTCCTGCTCATTCTCCCACAAGGAAGGGCCCATCCCTGAAAGCTGTTGCTGCTCTTCACGGTGCCTTGGCGCCCTATCTACAGGCACAACAGCCCTGGGGATCTGTGCTTTCCCACAGACGCAACATCTCATGGTGCTCGGCCGCGGCAGAGCCTCTTGCCAAAAAGGCAAACGTCCGGCTCCTTCTCCCACAAGGAAGGGCCCAGCCCTGAAAGCTCTTGCTGCTCTTCACGGTGCCTTGGCGCCCTATGTACAGGCACAAGAGCACTGGGGATCTGTGCTTTCCCAGAGACGCAACATCTCATGGTGTTCGCCACGGCAGAGCCTCTTGCCAAAAAGGCAAACGTCCGGCTCCTTCTCCCACAAGGAAGGGCCCAGCCCTGAAAGCTCTTGCTGCTCTTCACGGTGCCTTGGCGCCCTATGTACAGGCACAAGAGCACTGGGGATCTGTGCTTTCCCAGAGACGCAGCATCTCATGGTGTTCGCCACGGCAGAGCCTCTTGCCGAATAGGCAAACGTCCGGCTCCTTCTCCCAGAAGGAAGGGCCCAGCCCTCAAAGCTCTTGCTGATCTTCACGGTGCCTTGGCGCCCTATGTACAGGCACAACAGCAGTGGGGATCTGTGCTTTCCCAGAGACGCAACATCTCATGGCGCTCGGCCGCGGCAGAGCCTCTTGCCGAAAAGGCAAACGTCCGGCTCCTTCTCCCACAAGGAAGGGCCCAGCCCTGAAAGCTCTTGCTGCTCTTCACGGTGCCTTGGCGCCCTATCTACAGGCACAACAGCAGTGGGGATCTGTGCTTTCCCAGAGACGCAACATCTCATGGCGCTCGGCCGCGGTAGATCCTATTGCCAAAAAGGCAAACGTCCGGCTCCTTCTCCCACAAGGAAGGGCCCAGCCCTGAAAGCTGTTGCTGCTCTTCACGGTGCCTTGGCGCCCTATCTACAGGCACAACAGCAGTGGGGATCTGTGCTTTCCCAGACACGGAACATCTCATGGCGCTCGGCCGCGGCAGAGCCTCTTGCCGAAAAGGCAAACGTCCGGCTCCTTCTCCCACAAGGAAGGGCCCAGCCCTCAAAGCTCTTGCTGATCTTCACGGTGCCTTGGCGCCCTATGTACAGGCACAAGAGCACTGGGGATCTGTGCTTTCCCAGAGACGCAACATCTCATGGTGTTCGCCACGGCAGAGCCTCTTGCCAAAAAGGCAAACGTCCGGCTCCTTCTCCCACAAGGAAGGGCCCAGCCCTGAAAGCTCTTGCTGCTCTTCACGGTGCCTTGGCGCCCTATGTACAGGCACAAGAGCACTGGGGATCTGTGCTTTCCCAGAGACGCAGCATCTCATGGTGTTCGCCACGGCAGAGCCTCTTGCCGAATAGGCAAACGTCCGGCTCCTTCTCCCAGAAGGAAGGGCCCAGCCCTCAAAGCTCTTGCTGATCTTCACGGTGCCTTGGCGCCCTATGTACAGGCACAACAGCAGTGGGGATCTGTGCTTTCCCAGAGACGCAACATCTCATGGCGCTCGGCCGCGGCAGAGCCTCTTGCCGAAAAGGCAAACGTCCGGCTCCTTCTCCCACAAGGAAGGGCCCAGCCCTGAAAGCTCTTGCTGCTCTTCACGGTGCCTTGGCGCCCTATCTACAGGCACAACAGCAGTGGGGATCTGTGCTTTCCCAGAGACGCAACATCTCATGGCGCTCGGCCGCGGTAGATCCTATTGCCAAAAAGGCAAACGTCCGGCTCCTTCTCCCACAAGGAAGGGCCCAGCCCTGAAAGCTGTTGCTGCTCTTCACGGTGCCTTGGCGCCCTATCTACAGGCACAACAGCAGTGGGGATCTGTGCTTTCCCAGACACGGAACATCTCATGGCGCTCGGCCGCGGCAGAGCCTCTTGCCGAAAAGGCAAACGTCCGGCTCCTTCTCCCACAAGGAAGGGCCCAGCCCTCAAAGCTCTTGCTGATCTTCACGGTGCCTTGGCGCCCTATGTACAGGCACAACAGCAGTGGGGATCTGTGCTTTCCCAGAGACGCAAGATCTCATGGCGCTCGGCCGCGGCAGAGCCTCTTGCCGAAAAGGCAAACGTCCAGCTCCTTCTCCCACAAGGAAGGGCCCAGCCCTCAAAGCTCTTGCTGCTCTTCACGGTGCCTTGGCGCCCTATCTACAGGCACAACAGCAGTGGGGATCTGTGCTTTCCCAGAGACGCAACATCTCATGGCGCTCGGCCGCGGTAGATCCTGTTGCCGAAAAGGCAAACGTCCGGCTCATTCTCCCACAAGGAAGGGCCCAGCCCTGAAAGCTCTTGCTGCTCTTCACGGTGCCTTGGCGCCCTATCTACAGGCACAACAGCAGTGGGGATCTGTGCTTTCCCAGAGACGCAACATCTCATGGTGCTCGGCCGCGGCAGAGCCTCTTGCCGGAAAGGCAAACGTCCGGCTCCTTCTCCCACAAGGAATGGCCCAGCCATGAAAGCTCTTGCTGCTCTTCACGGTGCCTTGGCGCCCTATCTACAGGCACAAGAGCACTGGGGATCTGTGCTTTCCCAGAGACGCAACATCTCATGGCGCTCGGCCGCGGCAGAGCCTTTTGCCGAAAAGGCAAACGTCCGGCTCCTTCTCCCACAAGGAAGGGCCCGGCCCTGTAAGCTGTTGCTGCCCTTCACGGTGCCTTGGCGCCCTATCTACAGGCACAACAGCCCTGGGGATCTGTGCTTTCCCACAGACGCAACATCTCATGGCGCTCGGCCGCGGCAGAGCCTCTTGCCGAAAAGGAAAACGTCCGGCTCCTTCTCCCAGAAGGAAGGGCCCAGCCCTGAAAGCTCTTGCTGCTCTTCACGGTGCCTTGGCGCCCTATCTACAGGCACAGCACCAGTGGGGATCTGTGCTCTCCCAGAGACGCAACATCTCATGGCGCTCGGCCGCGGCAGAGCCTCTTGTTGAAAAGGCAAACGTCCGGCTCCTTCTTCCACAAGGAAGGGCCCAGCCCTGTAAGCTCTTGCTGCTCTTCACGGTGCCTTGGCGCCCTATCTACAGGCAGAAGAGCAGTGGGGATCTGTGCTTTCCCAGAGACGCAGCATCTCATGGCGTTCGCCGCGGCAGAGCCTCTTGCCGAAAAGGCAAACGTCCGGCTCCTTCTCCCACAAGGAAGGGCCCAGCCCTCAAAGCTCTTGCTGATCTTCACGGTGCCTTGGCGCCCTATGTACAGGCACAACAGCAGTGGGGATCTGTGCTTTCCCAGAGACGCAAGATCTCATGGCGCTCGGCCGCGGCAGAGCCTCTTGCCGAAAAGGCAAACGTCCGGCTCCTTCTCCCACAAGGAAGGGCCCAGCCCTCAAAGCTCTTGCTGCTCTTCACGGTGCCTTGGCGCCCTATGTACAGGCACAACAGCAGTGGGGATCTGTGCTTTCCCAGAGACGCAAGATCTCATGGCGCTCGGCCGCGGCAGAGCCTCTTGCCGAAAAGGCAAACGTCCGGCTCCTTCTCCCACAAGGAAGGGCCCAGCCCTGTAAGCTCTTGCTGCTCTTCACGGTGCCTTGGCGCCCTATCTACAGGCAGAAGAGCAGTGGGGATCTGTGCTTTCCCAGAGACGCAACATCTCATGGCGCTCGGCCGCGGCAGAGCCTCTTGCCGAAAAGGCAAACGTCCGGCTCCTTCTCCCACAAGGAAGGGCCCAGCCCTGTAAGCTCTTGCTGCTCTTCACGGTGCCTTGGCGCCCTATCTACAGGCAGAAGAGCAGTGGGGATCTGTGCTTTCCCAGAGACGCAACATCTCATGGCGCTCGGACGCGGCAGAGCCTCTTGCCGAAAAGGAAAACGTCCGGCTCCTTCTCCCACAAGGAAGGGCTCAGCCCTGTAAGCTCTTGCTGCTCTTCACGGTGCCTTGGCGCCCTATCTACAGGCACAACAGCACTGGGGATCTGTGAATTCCCAGAGACGCAACATCTCATGGCGCTCGGCCTCGGCAGAGCCTCTTGCCGAAAAGGCAAACGTCCGGCTCCTTCTTCCACAAGGAAGGGCCCAGCCCTGAAAGCTCTTGCTGCTCTTCACGGTGCCTTGGCGCCCTATCTACAGGCACAACAGCCCTGCGGATCTGTGCTTTCCCAGAGAGGGAACATCTCATGGCGCTCGGCCGCGGCAGAGCCTCTTGCCGAAAAGGCAAATGTCCGGCTCCTTCTCCCACAAGGAAGGGCCCAGCCCTGAAAGCTCTTGCTGCTCTTCACGGTGCCTTGGCGCCCTATCTACAGGCACAACAGCCCTGGGGATCTGTGCTTTCCCACAGACGCAACATCTCATGGCGCTCGGCCGCGGCAGCGCCTCTTGCCGAAAAGGCAAACGTCCGGCTCCTTCTCCCACAAGGAAGGGCCCAGCCCTGAAAGCTCTTGCTGCTCTTCACGGTGCCTTGGCGCCCTATGTACAGGCACAACAGCAGTGGGGATCTGTGCTTTCCCAGAGACGCAACATCTCATGGCGCTCGGCCTCGGCAGAGCCTCTTGCCGAAAAGGCAAACGTCCGGCTCCTTCTTCCACAAGGAAGGGCCCAGCCCTGAAAGCTCTTGCTGCTCTTCACGGTGCCTTGGCGCCCTATCTACAGGCACAACAGCCCTGGGGATCTGTGCTTTCCCAGAGACGGAACATCTCATGGCGCTCGGCCGCGGCAGAGCCTCTTGCCGAAAAGGCAAACGTCCGGCTCCTTCTCCCACAAGGAAGGGCCCAGCCCTGAAAGCTCTTGCTGCTCTTCACGGTGCCTTGGCGCCCTATCTACAGGCACAACAGCCCTGGGGATCTGTGCTTTCCCACAGACGCAACATCTCATGGCGCTCGGCCGCGGCAGCGCCTCTTGCCGAAAAGGCAAACGTCCGGCTCCTTCTCCCAGAAGGAAGGGCCGAGCCCTGAAAGCTCTTGCTGCTCTTCACGGTGCCTTGGCGCCCTATCTACAGGCACAGCAGCAGTGGGGATCTGTGCTCTCCCAGTGACGTAAGATCTCATTGCGCTCGGCCGCGGCAGCGACTGTTGTTGAAAAGGCAAACGTCCGGCTCCTTCTCCCACAAGGAAGGGCCCAGCCCTGTAAGCTCGTGCTGCTCTTCACGGTGCCTTGGCACCCTATCTACAGGCACAACAGCAGTGGGGATCTGTACTTTCCCAGAGTCGGAACATCTCATGGCACTCGGCCGCGGCAGAGCCTCTTGCCGAAAAGGCAAACGTCCGGCTCCTTCTCCCACAAGGAAGGGCCCAGCCCTGAAAGCTGTTGCTGCCCTTCACGGTGCCTTGGCGCCCTATGTACAGGCACAAAAGCCCTGGGGATCTGTGCTTTCCCAGAGACGCAACATCTCATTGCGCTCGGCCGTGGCAGAGCCTCTTGCCAAAAAGGCAAACGTCCGGCTCCTTCTCCCACAAGGAAGGGCCCAGCCCTGAAAGCTCTTGCTGCTCTTCACGGTGCCTTGGCGCCCTATCTACAGGCACAACAGCCCTGGGGATCTGTGCTTTCCCAGAGACGCAACATCTCATGGCGCTCGGCCGCGGCAGCGCCTCTTGCCGAAAAGGCAAACGTCCGGCTCCTTCTCCCAGAAGGAAGGGCCAAGCCCTGAAAGCTCTTGCTGCTCTTCACGGTGCCTTGGCACCCTATCTACAGGCACAACAGCAGTGGGGATCTGTGCTTTCCCAGAGACGCAACATCTCATGGCGCTCGGCCGCGGTAGATCCTGTTGCCGAAAAGGCAAACGTCCGGCTCCTTCTCCCACAAGGAAGGGCCCAGCCCTGAAAGCTGTTGCTGCTCTTCACGGTGCCTTGGCACCCTATCTACAGGCACAACAGCAGTGGGGATCTATGCTTTCCCAGAGACGCAAGATCTCATGGTGCTCGGCCGCGGCAGAGCCTCTTGCCGAAAAGGCAAACGTCCGGCTCCTTCTTCCACAAGGAAGGGCCCAGCCATGAAAGCTCTTGCTGCTCTTCACGGTGCCTTGGCGCCCTATGTACAGGCACAAGAGCAGTGGGGATCTGTGCTTTCCCAGAGACGCAACATCTCATGGCGCTCGGCCGCGGCAGAGCCTCTTCCCGAAAAGGCAAACGTCCGGCTCCTTCTCCCACAAGGAAGGGCCCGGCCCTGTAAGCTGTTCCTGCCCTTCACGGTGCCTTGGCGCCCTATCTACAGGCACAACAGCCCTGGGGATCTGTGCTTTTCCAGAGACGCAACATCTCATGGCGCTCGGCCGCGGCAGCGCCTCTTGCCGAAAAGGCAAACGTCCGGCTCCTTCTCCCACAAAGAAGGGCCCAGCCCTGAAAGCTGTTGCTGCTCTTCACGGTGCCTTGGCGCCCTATCTACAGGCACAACAGCAGTGGGGATCTGTGCTTTCCCAGAGACGCAACATCTCATGGCGCTCGGCCGCGGCAGAGCCTCTTGCCGAAAAGGCAAACGTCCGGCTCCTTCTCCCACAAGGAAGGGCCCAGCCCTGAAAGCTCTTGCTGTTCTTCACGGTGCCTTGGCGCCCTATCTACAGGCACAACAGCCCTGGGGATCTGTGCTTTCCCAGAGACGCAAGATCTCATGGCGCTCGGCCGCGGCAGCGCCTCTTGCCGAAAAGGCAAACGTCCGGCTCCTTCTCCCACAAGGAAGGGCCAAGCCCTGAAAGCTCTTGCTGCTCTTCACGGTGCCTTGGCGCCCTATCTACAGGCACAACAGCAGTGGGGATCTGTGCTCTCCCAGAGACGTAACATCTCATTGCGCTCGGCCGCGGCAGAGCCTCTTGATGAAAAGACAAACGTCCGGCTCCTTCTCCCACAAGGAAGGGCCCAGCCCTGAAAGCTCTTGCTGCTCTTCACGGTGCCTTGGCGCCCTATCTACAGGCACAACAGCAGTGGGGATCTGTACTTTCCCAGAGACGCAACATCTCATGGCGCTCGGCCGCGGCAGAGCCTCTTGCCGAAAAGGCAAACGTCCGGCTCCTTCTCCCACAAGGAAGGGCCCGGCCCTGTAAGCTCTTGCTGCTCTTCACGGTGCCTTGGCGCCCTATCTACAGGCACAACAGCCCTGGGGATCTGTGCTTTCCCACAGACGCAACATCTCATGGCGCTCGGCCGCGGCAGAGCCTCTTGCCGAAAAGGCAAACGTCCGGCTCCTTCTCCCACAAGGAAGGGCCCGGCCCTGAAAGCTGTTGCTGCCCTTCACGGTGCCTTGGCGCCCTATCTACAGGCACAACAGCCCTGGGGATCTGTGCTTTTCCAGAGACGCAACATCTCATGGCGCTCGGCCGCGGTAGATCCTGTTGCCGAAAAGGCAAACGTCCGGCTCCTTCTCCCACAAGGAAGGGCCCAGCCCTGAAAGCTGTTGCTGCCCTTCACGGTGCCTTGGCGCCCTATCTACAGGCAGAAGAGCAGTGGGGATCTGTGCTTTCCCAGAGACGCAACATCTCATGGCGCTCGGCCGCAGCAGAGCCTCTTGCCGAAAAGGCAAACGTCCGGCTCCTTCTCCCACAAGGAAGGGCCCATCCTAGAAAGCTCTTGCTGCTCTTCACGGTGCCTTGGCGCCCTATCTACAGGCACAACAGCAGTGGGGATCTGTGCTTTCCCACAGACGCAACATCTCATGGCGCTCGGCCGCGGCAGAGCCTCTTGCCGAAAAGGCAAACGTCCGGCTCCTTCTCCCACAAGGAAGGGCCCAGCCCTGAAAGCTGTTTCTGCTCTTCACGGTGCCTTGGCGCCCTATCTACAGGCACAACAGCAGTGGGGATCTATGCTTTCCCAGAGACGCAAGATCTCATGGTGCTCGGCCGCGGCAGAGCCTCTTGCCGAAAAGGCAAACGTCCGGCTCCTTCTCCCACAAGGAAGGGCCCAGCCATGAAAGCTCTTGCTGCTCTTCACGGTGCCTTGGCGCCCTATGTACAGGCACAAGAGCACTGGGGATCTGTGCTTTCCCAGAGACGCAACATCTCATGGCGCTCGGCCGCGGCAGAGCCTCTTGCCGAAAAGGCAAACGTCCGGCTCCTTCTCCCACAAGGAAGGGCCCAGCCCTGTAAGCTGTTCCTGCCCTTCACGGTGCCTTGGCGCCCTATCTACAGGCACAACAGCCCTGGGGATCTGTGCTTTTCCAGAGACGCAAGATCTCATGGCGCTCGGCCGCGGCAGCGCCTCTTGCCGAAAAGGCAAACGTCCGGCTCCTTCTCCCACAAGGAAGGGCCCAGCCCTGAAAGCTCTTGCTGCTCTTCACGGTGCCTTGGCGCCCTATCTACAGGCACAACAGCCCTGGGGATCTGTGCTTTCCCAGAGACGCAACATCTCATGGCGCTCGGCCGCGGCAGCGCCTCTTGCCGAAAAGGCAAACGTCCGGCTACTTCTCCCACAAGGAAGGGCCCAGCCCTGTAAGCTCGTGCTACTCTTCACGGTGCCTTGGCGCCCTATTTACAGGCACAACAGCAGTGGGGATCTGTGCTTTCCCAGAGACGCAACATCTCATGGCGCTCGGCCGCGGCAGCGCCTCTTGCCGAAAAGGCAAACGTCCGGCTCCTTCTCCCACAAGGAAGGACCCAGCCCTGAAAGCTGTTTCTGCTCTTCACGGTGCCTTGGCGCCCTATGTACAGGCACAACAGCAGTGGGGATCTGTGCTTTCCCAGAGACGCAACATCTCATGGCGCTCGGCCGCGGCAGCGCCTCTTGCCGAAAAGGCAAACGTCCGGCTCATTCTCCCACAAGGAAGGGCCCAGCCCTGAAAGCTGTTGCTGCTCTTCACGGTGCCTTGGCGCCCTATCTACAGGCACAACAGCAGTGGGGATTTGTGCTTTCCCAGAGACGCAAGATCTCATGGTGCTCGGCCGCGGCAGAGCCTCTTGCCGAAAAGGCAAACATCCGGCTCCTTCTCCCACAAGGAAGAGCCCGGCCCTGTAAGCTGTTGCTGCCCTTCACGGTGCCTTGGCGCCCTATCTACAGGCACATCAGCCCTGGGGATCTGTGCTTTTCCAGAGACGCAAGATCTCATGGCGCTCGGCCGCGGCATCGCCTCTTGCCGAAAAGGCAAACGTCCGGCTCCTTCTCCCACAAGGAAGGGCCCAGCCCTGAAATCTGTTGCTGCTCTTCACGGTGCCTTGGCGCCCTATCTACAGGCACAACAGCAGTGGGGATCTGTGCTTTCCCAGAGACGCAACATCTCATGGCGCTCGGCCGCGGCAGCGCCTCTTGCCGAAAAGGCAAACGTCCGGCTCCTTCTCCCACAAGGAAGGGCCCATCCTTGAAAGCTCTTGCTGCTCTTCATGGTGCCTTGGCGCCCTATCTACAGGCACAACAGCCCTGGGGATCTGTGCTTTCCCAGAGACGCAACATCTCATGGCGCTCGGCCGCGGCAGAGCCTTTTGCCGAAAAGGCAAACGACCGGCTCCTTCTCCCACAAGGAAGGGCCCAGCCCTGAAAGCTCTTGCTGCTCTTCACGGTGCCTTGGCGCCCTATCTACAGGCACAGCAGCAGTGGGGATCTGTGCTTTCCCAGAGACGCAACATCTCATGGTGCTCGGCCGCGGCAGAGCCTCTTGCCGAAAAGGCAAACGTCCGGCTCCTTCTCCCACAAGGAAGGGCCCAGCCCTGAAAGCTGTTGCTGCTCTTCACGGTGCCTTGGCGCCCTATCTACAGGCACAACAGCAGTGGGGATCTGTGCTTTCCCAGAGACGCAAGATCTCATGGTGCTCGGCCGCGGCAGAGCCTCTTGCCGAAAAGGCAAACGTCCGGCTCCTTCTCCCACAAGGAAGGGCCCAGCCCTGAAAGCTCTTGCTGCTCTTCACGGTGCCTTGGCGCCCTATCTACAGGCACAACAGCCCTGGGGATCTGTGCTTTCCCACAGACGCAAGATCTCATGGCGCTCGGCCGCGGCAGCGCCTCTTGCCGAAAAGGCAAACGTCCGGCTCCTTCTCCCAGAAGGAAGGGCCGAGCCCTGAAAGCTCTTGCTGCTCTTCACGGTGCCTTGGCGCCCTATCTACAGGCACAACAGCCCTGGGGATCTGTGCTTTCCCAGAGACGCAAGATCTCATGGCGCTCGGCCGCGGCATCGCCTCTTGCCGAAAAGGCAAACGTCCGGCTCCTTCTCCCACAAGGAAGGGCCCAGCCCTGAAATCTGTTGCTGCTCTTCACGGTGCCTTGGCGCCCTATCTACAGGCACAACAGCCCTGGGGATCTGTGCTTTCCCAGAGACGCAACATCTCATGGCGCTCGGCCGCGGCAGAGCCTTTTGCCGAAAAGGCAAACGTCCGGCTCCTTCTCCCACAAGGAAGGGCCCAGCCCTGAAAGCTCTTGCTGCTCTTCACGGTGCCTTGGCGCCCTATCTACAGGCACAGCAGCAGTGGGGATCTGTGCTTTCCCAGAGACGCAACATCTCATGGTGCTCGGCCGCGGCAGAGCCTCTTGCCGAAAAGGCAAACGTCCGGCTCCTTCTCCCACAAGGAAGGGCCCAGCCCTGAAAGCTGTTGCTGCTCTTCACGGTGCCTTGGCGCCCTATCTACAGGCACAACAGCAGTGGGGATCTGTGCTTTCCCAGAGACGCAAGATCTCATGGTGCTCGGCCGCGGCAGAGCCTCTTGCCGAAAAGGCAAACGTCCGGCTCCTTCTCCCACAAGGAAGGGCCCAGCCCTGAAAGCTCTTGCTGCTCTTCACGGTGCCTTGGCGCCCTATCTACAGGCACAACAGCCCTGGGGATCTGTGCTTTCCCACAGACGCAACATCTCATGGCGCTCGGCCGCGGCAGCGCCTCTTGCCGAAAAGGCAAACGTCCGGCTCCTTCTCCCACAAGGAAGGGCCCAGCCCTGTAAGCTCGTGCTGCTCTTCACGGTGCCTTGGCACCCTATCTACAGGCACAACAGCAGTGGGGATCTGTACTTTCCCAGAGTCGGAACATCTCATGGCACTCGGCCGCGGCAGAGCCTCTTGCCGAAAAGGCAAACGTCCGGCTCCTTCTCCCACAAGGAAGGGCCCAGCCCTGAAAGCTGTTGCTGCTCTTCACGGTGCCTTGGCGCCCTATGTACAGGCACAAAAGCCCTGGGGATCTGTGCTTTCCCAGAGACGCAACATCTCATTGCGCTCGGCCGCGGCAGCGCCTCTTGCCAAAAAGGCAAACGTCCGGCTCCTTCTCCCACAAGGAAGGACCCAGCCCTGAAAGCTCTTGCTGCTCTTCACGGTGCCTTGGCGCCCTATCTACAGGCACAACAGCCCTGGGGATCTGTGCTTTCCCAGAGACGCAACATCTCATGGCGATCGGCCGCGGCAGCGCCTCTTGCCGAAAAGGCAAACGTCCGGCTCCTTCTCCCACAAGGAAGGGCCCAGCCCTGAAAGCTCTTGCTGCTCTTCACGGTGCCTTGGCGCCCTATCTACAGGCACAACAGCCCTGGGGATCTGTGCTTTCCCAGAGACGCAAGATCTCATGGCGCTCGGCCGCGGCAGCGCCTCTTGCCGAAAAGGCAAACGTCCGGCTCCTTCTCCCAGAAGGAAGGGCCAAGCCCTGAAAGCTCTTGCTGCTCTTCACGGTGCCTTGGCACCCTATCTACAGGCACAACAGCAGTGGGGATCTGTGCTTTCCCAGAGACGCAACATCTCATGGCGCTCGGCCGCGGTAGATCCTGTTGCCGAAAAGGCAAACGTCCGGCTCATTCTCCCACAAGGAAGGGCCCAGCCCTGAAAGCTCTTGCTGCTCTTCACGGTGCCTTGGCGCCCTATCTACAGGCACAACAGCAGTGGGGATCTGTGCTTTCCCAGAGACGCAACATCTCATGGTGCTCGGCCGCGGCAGAGCCTCTTGCCGAAAAGGCAAACGTCCGGCTCCTTCTCCCACAAGGAATGGCCCAGCCATGAAAGCTCTTGCTGCTCTTCACGGTGCCTTGGCGCCCTATGTACAGGCACAAGAGCACTGGGGATCTGTGCTTTCCCAGAGACGCAACATCTCATGGCGCTCGGCCGCGGCAGAGCCTTTTGCCGAAAAGGCAAACGTCCGGCTCCTTCTCCCACAAGGAAGGGCCCAGCCCTGAAAGTTGTTGCTGCTCTTCACGGTGCCTTGGCGCCCTATCTACAGGCACAACAGCAGTGGGGATCTGTGCTTTCCCAGAGACGCAACATCTCATGGCGCTCGGCCGCGGCAGAGCCTCTTGCCGAAAAGGCAAACGTCCGGCTCCTTCTCCCACAAGGAAGGGCCCAGCCCTGTAAGCTCTTGCTGCTCTTCACGGTGCCTTGGCGCCCTATCTACAGGCAGAAGAGCAGTGGGGATCTGTGCTTTCCCAGAGACGCAACATCTCATGGCGCTCGGACGCGGCAGAGCCTCTTGCCGAAAAGGAAAACGTCCGGCTCCTTCTCCCACAAGGAAGGGCTCAGCCCTGTAAGCTCTTGCTGCTCTTCACGGTGCCTTGGCGCCCTATCTACAGGCACAACAGCACTGGGGATCTGTGAATTCCCAGAGACGCAACATCTCATGGCGCTCGGCCTCGGCAGAGCCTCTTGCCGAAAAGGCAAACGTCCGGCTCCTTCTTCCACAAGGAAGGGCCCAGCCCTGAAAGCTCTTGCTGCTCTTCACGGTGCCTTGGCGCCCTATCTACAGGCACAACAGCCCTGGGGATCTGTGCTTTCCCAGAGACGGAACATCTCATGGCGCTCGGCCGCGGCAGAGCCTCTTGCCGAAAAGGCAAATGTCCGGCTCCTTCTCCCACAAGGAAGGGCCCAGCCCTGAAAGCTCTTGCTGCTCTTCACGGTGCCTTGGCGCCCTATCTACAGGCACAACAGCCCTGGGGATCTGTGCTTTCCCACAGACGCAACATCTCATGGCGCTCGGCCGCGGCAGCGCCTCTTGCCGAAAAGGCAAACGTCCGGCTCCTTCTCCCACAAGGAAGGGCCCAGCCCTGAAAGCTCTTGCTGCTCTTCACGGTGCCTTGGCGCCCTATGTACAGGCACAACAGCAGTGGGGATCTGTGCTTTCCCAGAGACGCAACATCTCATGGCGCTCGGCCTCGGCAGAGCCTCTTGCCGAAAAGGCAAACGTCCGGCTCCTTCTTCCACAAGGAAGGGCCCAGCCCTGAAAGCTCTTGCTGCTCTTCACGGTGCCTTGGCGCCCTATCTACAGGCACAACAGCCCTGGGGATCTGTGCTTTCCCAGAGACGGAACATCTCATGGCGCTCGGCCGCGGCAGAGCCTCTTGCCGAAAAGGCAAACGTCCGGCTCCTTCTCCCACAAGGAAGGGCCCAGCCCTGAAAGCTCTTGCTGCTCTTCACGGTGCCTTGGCGCCCTATCTACAGGCACAACAGCCCTGGGGATCTGTGCTTTCCCACAGACGCAACATCTCATGGCGCTCGGCCGCGGCAGCGCCTCTTGCCGAAAAGGCAAACGTCCGGCTCCTTCTCCCAGAAGGAAGGGCCGAGCCCTGAAAGCTCTTGCTGCTCTTCACGGTGCCTTGGCGCCCTATCTACAGGCACAGCAGCAGTGGGGATCTGTGCTCTCCCAGTGACGTAAGATCTCATTGCGCTCGGCCGCGGCAGCGACTGTTGTTGAAAAGGCAAACGTCCGGCTCCTTCTCCCACAAGGAAGGGCCCAGCCCTGTAAGCTCGTGCTGCTCTTCACGGTGCCTTGGCACCCTATCTACAGGCACAACAGCAGTGGGGATCTGTACTTTCCCAGAGTCGGAACATCTCATGGCACTCGGCCGCGGCAGAGCCTCTTGCCGAAAAGGCAAACGTCCGGCTCCTTCTCCCACAAGGAAGGGCCCAGCCCTGAAAGCTGTTGCTGCCCTTCACGGTGCCTTGGCGCCCTATGTACAGGCACAAAAGCCCTGGGGATCTGTGCTTTCCCAGAGACGCAACATCTCATTGCGCTCGGCCGTGGCAGAGCCTCTTGCCAAAAAGGCAAACGTCCGGCTCCTTCTCCCACAAGGAAGGGCCCAGCCCTGAAAGCTCTTGCTGCTCTTCACGGTGCCTTGGCGCCCTATCTACAGGCACAACAGCCCTGGGGATCTGTGCTTTCCCAGAGACGCAACATCTCATGGCGCTCGGCCGCGGCAGCGCCTCTTGCCGAAAAGGCAAACGTCCGGCTCCTTCTCCCAGAAGGAAGGGCCAAGCCCTGAAAGCTCTTGCTGCTCTTCACGGTGCCTTGGCACCCTATCTACAGGCACAACAGCAGTGGGGATCTGTGCTTTCCCAGAGACGCAACATCTCATGGCGCTCGGCCGCGGTAGATCCTGTTGCCGAAAAGGCAAACGTCCGGCTCCTTCTCCCACAAGGAAGGGCCCAGCCCTGAAAGCTGTTGCTGCTCTTCACGGTGCCTTGGCACCCTATCTACAGGCACAACAGCAGTGGGGATCTATGCTTTCCCAGAGACGCAAGATCTCATGGTGCTCGGCCGCGGCAGAGCCTCTTGCCGAAAAGGCAAACGTCCGGCTCCTTCTTCCACAAGGAAGGGCCCAGCCATGAAAGCTCTTGCTGCTCTTCACGGTGCCTTGGCGCCCTATGTACAGGCACAAGAGCAGTGGGGATCTGTGCTTTCCCAGAGACGCAACATCTCATGGCGCTCGGCCGCGGCAGAGCCTCTTCCCGAAAAGGCAAACGTCCGGCTCCTTCTCCCACAAGGAAGGGCCCGGCCCTGTAAGCTGTTCCTGCCCTTCACGGTGCCTTGGCGCCCTATCTACAGGCACAACAGCCCTGGGGATCTGTGCTTTTCCAGAGACGCAAGATCTCATGGCGCTCGGCCGCGGCAGCGCCTCTTGCCGAAAAGGCAAACGTCCGGCTCCTTCTCCCACAAAGAAGGGCCCAGCCCTGAAAGCTGTTGCTGCTCTTCACGGTGCCTTGGCGCCCTATCTACAGGCACAACAGCAGTGGGGATCTGTGCTTTCCCAGAGACGCAACATCTCATGGCGCTCGGCCGCGGCAGAGCCTCTTGCCGAAAAGGCAAACGTCCGGCTCCTTCTCCCACAAGGAAGGGCCCAGCCCTGAAAGCTCTTGCTGTTCTTCACGGTGCCTTGGCGCCCTATCTACAGGCACAACAGCCCTGGGGATCTGTGCTTTCCCAGAGACGCAAGATCTCATGGCGCTCGGCCGCGGCAGCGCCTCTTGCCGAAAAGGCAAACGTCCGGCTCCTTCTCCCACAAGGAAGGGCCCGGCCCTGAAAGCTGTTGCTGCCCTTCACGGTGCCTTGGCGCCCTATCTACAGGCACAACAGCCCTGGGGATCTGTGCTTTTCCAGAGACGCAACATCTCATGGCGCTCGGCCGCGGTAGATCCTGTTGCCGAAAAGGCAAACGTCCGGCTCCTTCTCCCACAAGGAAGGGCCCAGCCCTGAAAGCTGTTGCTGCCCTTCACGGTGCCTTGGCGCCCTATCTACAGGCAGAAGAGCAGTGGGGATCTGTGCTTTCCCAGAGACGCAACATCTCATGGCGCTCGGCCGCAGCAGAGCCTCTTGCCGAAAAGGCAAACGTCCGGCTCCTTCTCCCACAAGGAAGGGCCCATCCTTGAAAGCTCTTGCTGCTCTTCACGGTGCCTTGGCGCCCTATCTACAGGCACAACAGCAGTGGGGATCTGTGCTTTCCCACAGACGCAACATCTCATGGCGCTCGGCCGCGGCAGAGCCTCTTGCCGAAAAGGCAAACGTCCGGCTCCTTCTCCCACAAGGAAGGGCCCAGCCCTGAAAGCTGTTTCTGCTCTTCACGGTGCCTTGGCGCCCTATCTACAGGCACAACAGCAGTGGGGATCTATGCTTTCCCAGAGACGCAAGATCTCATGGTGCTCGGCCGCGGCAGAGCCTCTTGCCGAAAAGGCAAACGTCCGGCTCCTTCTCCCACAAGGAAGGGCCCAGCCATGAAAGCTCTTGCTGCTCTTCACGGTGCCTTGGCGCCCTATGTACAGGCACAAGAGCAGTGGGGATCTGTGCTTTCCCAGAGACGCAACATCTCATGGCGCTCGGCCGCGGCAGAGCCTCTTGCCGAAAAGGCAAACGTCCGGCTCCTTCTCCCACAAGGAAGGGCCCAGCCCTGTAAGCTGTTCCTGCCCTTCACGGTGCCTTGGCGCCCTATCTACAGGCACAACAGCCCTGGGGATCTGTGCTTTTCCAGAGACGCAAGATCTCATGGCGCTCGGCCGCGGCAGCGCCTCTTGCCGAAAAGGCAAACGTCCGGCTCCTTCTCCCACAAGGAAGGGCCCAGCCCTGAAAGCTCTTGCTGCTCTTCACGGTGCCTTGGCGCCCTATCTACAGGCACAACAGCCCTGGGGATCTGTGCTTTCCCAGAGACGCAACATCTCATGGCGCTCGGCCGCGGCAGCGCCTCTTGCCGAAAAGGCAAACGTCCGGCTACTTCTCCCACAAGGAAGGGCCCAGCCCTGTAAGCTCGTGCTACTCTTCACGGTGCCTTGGCGCCCTATTTACAGGCACAACAGCAGTGGGGATCTGTGCTTTCCCAGAGACGCAACATCTCATGGCGCTCGGCCGCGGCAGCGCCTCTTGCCGAAAAGGCAAACGTCCGGCTCCTTCTCCCACAAGGAAGGGCCCAGCCCTGAAAGCTGTTTCTGCTCTTCACGGTGCCTTGGCGCCCTATGTACAGGCACAACAGCAGTGGGGATCTGTGCTTTCCCAGAGACGCAACATCTCATGGCGCTCGGCCGCGGCAGCGCCTCTTGCCGAAAAGGCAAACGTCCGGCTCATTCTCCCACAAGGAAGGGCCCAGCCCTGAAAGCTGTTGCTGCTCTTCACGGTGCCTTGGCGCCCTATCTACAGGCACAACAGCAGTGGGGATTTGTGCTTTCCCAGAGACGCAAGATCTCATGGTGCTCGGCCGCGGCAGAGCCTCTTGCCGAAAAGGCAAACATCCGGCTCCTTCTCCCACAAGGAAGGGCCCGGCCCTGTAAGCTGTTGCTGCCCTTCACGGTGCCTTGGCGCCCTATGTACAGGCACATCAGCCCTGGGGATCTGTGCTTTTCCAGAGACGCAAGATCTCATGGCGCTCGGCCGCGGCATCGCCTCTTGCCGAAAAGGCAAACGTCCGGCTCCTTCTCCCACAAGGAAGGGCCCAGCCCTGAAATCTGTTGCTGCTCTTCACGGTGCCTTGGCGCCCTATCTACAGGCACAACAGCCCTGGGGATCTGTGCTTTCCCAGAGACGCAAGATCTCATGGCGCTCGGCCGCGGCAGCGCCTCTTGCCGAAAAGGCAAACGTCCGGCTCCTTCTCCCACAAGGAAGGGCCCATCCTTGAAAGCTCTTGCTGCTCTTCATGGTGCCTTGGCGCCCTATCTACAGGCACAACAGCAGTGGGTATCTGTGCTTTCCCAGAGACGCAACATCTCATGGCGCTCGGCCGCGGCAGAGCCTTTTGCCGAAAAGGCAAACGACCGGCTCCTTCTCCCACAAGGAAGGGCCCAGCCCTGAAAGCTCTTGCTGCTCTTCACGGTGCCTTGGCGCCCTATCTACAGGCACAGCAGCAGTGGGGATCTGTGCTTTCCCAGAGACGCAACATCTCATGGTGCTCGGCCGCGGCAGAGCCTCTTGCCGAAAAGGCAAACGTCCGGCTCCTTCTCCCACAAGGAAGGGCCCAGCCCTGAAAGCTGTTGCTGCTCTTCACGGTGCCTTGGCGCCCTATCTACAGGCACAACAGCAGTGGGGATCTGTGCTTTCCCAGAGACGCAAGATCTCATGGTGCTCGGCCGCGGCAGAGCCTCTTGCCGAAAAGGCAAACGTCCGGCTCCTTCTCCCACAAGGAAGGGCCCAGCCCTGAAAGCTCTTGCTGCTCTTCACGGTGCCTTGGCGCCCTATCTACAGGCACAACAGCCCTGGGGATCTGTGCTTTCCCACAGACGCAAGATCTCATGGCGCTCGGCCGCGGCAGCGCCTCTTGCCGAAAAGGCAAACGTCCGGCTCCTTCTCCCAGAAGGAAGGGCCGAGCCCTGAAAGCTCTTGCTGCTCTTCACGGTGCCTTGGCGCCCTATCTACAGGCACAACAGCCCTGGGGATCTGTGCTTTCCCAGAGACGCAAGATCTCATGGCGCTCGGCCGCGGCATCGCCTCTTGCCGAAAAGGCAAACGTCCGGCTCCTTCTCCCACAAGGAAGGGCCCAGCCCTGAAATCTGTTGCTGCTCTTCACGGTGCCTTGGCGCCCTATCTACAGGCACAACAGCCCTGGGGATCTGTGCTTTCCCAGAGACGCAACATCTCATGGCGCTCGGCCGCGGCAGAGCCTTTTGCCGAAAAGGCAAACGTCCGGCTCCTTCTCCCACAAGGAAGGGCCCAGCCCTGAAAGCTCTTGCTGCTCTTCACGGTGCCTTGGCGCCCTATCTACAGGCACAGCAGCAGTGGGGATCTGTGCTTTCCCAGAGACGCAACATCTCATGGTGCTCGGCCGCGGCAGAGCCTCTTGCCGAAAAGGCAAACGTCCGGCTCCTTCTCCCACAAGGAAGGGCCCAGCCCTGAAAGCTGTTGCTGCTCTTCACGGTGCCTTGGCGCCCTATCTACAGGCACAACAGCAGTGGGGATCTGTGCTTTCCCAGAGACGCAAGATCTCATGGTGCTCGGCCGCGGCAGAGCCTCTTGCCGAAAAGGCAAACGTCCGGCTCCTTCTCCCACAAGGAAGGGCCCAGCCCTGAAAGCTCTTGCTGCTCTTCACGGTGCCTTGGCGCCCTATCTACAGGCACAACAGCCCTGGGGATCTGTGCTTTCCCACAGACGCAACATCTCATGGCGCTCGGCCGCGGCAGCGCCTCTTGCCGAAAAGGCAAACGTCCGGCTCCTTCTCCCACAAGGAAGGGCCCAGCCCTGTAAGCTCGTGCTGCTCTTCACGGTGCCTTGGCACCCTATCTACAGGCACAACAGCAGTGGGGATCTGTACTTTCCCAGAGTCGGAACATCTCATGGCACTCGGCCGCGGCAGAGCCTCTTGCCGAAAAGGCAAACGTCCGGCTCCTTCTCCCACAAGGAAGGGCCCAGCCCTGAAAGCTGTTGCTGCTCTTCACGGTGCCTTGGCGCCCTATGTACAGGCACAAAAGCCCTGGGGATCTGTGCTTTCCCAGAGACGCAACATCTCATTGCGCTCGGCCGCGGCAGCGCCTCTTGCCAAAAAGGCAAACGTCCGGCTCCTTCTCCCACAAGGAAGGACCCAGCCCTGAAAGCTCTTGCTGCTCTTCACGGTGCCTTGGCGCCCTATCTACAGGCACAACAGCCCTGGGGATCTGTGCTTTCCCAGAGACGCAACATCTCATGGCGATCGGCCGCGGCAGCGCCTCTTGCCGAAAAGGCAAACGTCCGGCTCCTTCTCCCACAAGGAAGGGCCCAGCCCTGAAAGCTCTTGCTGCTCTTCACGGTGCCTTGGCGCCCTATCTACAGGCACAACAGCCCTGGGGATCTGTGCTTTCCCAGAGACGCAAGATCTCATGGCGCTCGGCCGCGGCAGCGCCTCTTGCCGAAAAGGCAAACGTCCGGCTCCTTCTCCCAGAAGGAAGGGCCAAGCCCTGAAAGCTCTTGCTGCTCTTCACGGTGCCTTGGCACCCTATCTACAGGCACAACAGCAGTGGGGATCTGTGCTTTCCCAGAGACGCAACATCTCATGGCGCTCGGCCGCGGTAGATCCTGTTGCCGAAAAGGCAAACGTCCGGCTCCTTCTCCCACAAGGAAGGGCCCAGCCCTGAAAGCTGTTGCTGCTCTTCACGGTGCCTTGGCACCCTATCTACAGGCACAACAGCAGTGGGGATCTATGCTTTCCCAGAGACGCAAGATCTCATGGTGCTCGGCCGCGGCAGAGCCTCTTGCCGAAAAGGCAAACGTCCGGCTCCTTCTTCCACAAGGAAGGGCCCAGCCATGAAAGCTCTTGCTGCTCTTCACGGTGCCTTGGCGCCCTATGTACAGGCACAAGAGCAGTGGGGATCTGTGCTTTCCCAGAGACGCAACATCTCATGGCGCTCGGCCGCGGCAGAGCCTCTTCCCGAAAAGGCAAACGTCCGGCTCCTTCTCCCACAAGGAAGGGCCCGGCCCTGTAAGCTGTTCCTGCCCTTCACGGTGCCTTGGCGCCCTATCTACAGGCACAACAGCCCTGGGGATCTGTGCTTTTCCAGAGACGCAAGATCTCATGGCGCTCGGCCGCGGCAGCGCCTCTTGCCGAAAAGGCAAACGTCCGGCTCCTTCTCCCACAAAGAAGGGCCCAGCCCTGAAAGCTGTTGCTGCTCTTCACGGTGCCTTGGCGCCCTATCTACAGGCACAGCAGCAGTGGGGATCTGTGCTTTCCCAGAGACGCAACATCTCATGGTGCTCGGCCGCGGCAGAGCCTCTTGCCGAAAAGGCAAACGTCCGGCTCCTTCTCCCACAAGGAAGGGCCCAGCCCTGAAAGCTGTTGCTGCTCTTCACGGTGCCTTGGCGCCCTATCTACAGGCACAACAGCAGTGGGGATCTGTGCTTTCCCAGAGACGCAAGATCTCATGGTGCTCGGCCGCGGCAGAGCCTCTTGCCGAAAAGGCAAACGTCCGGCTCCTTCTCCCACAAGGAAGGGCCCAGCCCTGAAAGCTCTTGCTGCTCTTCACTGTGCCTTGGCGCCCTATCTACAGGCACAACAGCAGTGGGGATCTGTGCTTTCCCAGAGACGCAACATCTCATGGCGCTCGGCCGCAGCAGAGCCTCTTGCCGAAAAGGCAAACGTCCGGCTCCTTCTTCCACAAGGAAGGGCCCAGCCCTGAAAGCTCTTGCTGCTCTTCACGGTGCCTTGGCGCCCTATCTACAGGCACAACAGCCCTGGGGATCTGTGCTTTCCCAGAGACGGAACATCTCATGGCGCTCGGCCGCGGCAGAGCCTCTTGCCGAAAAGGCAAAAGTCCGGCTCCTTCTCCCACAAGGAAGGGCCCAGCCCTGAAAGTTGTTGCTGCTCTTCACGGTGCCTTGGCGCCCTATCTACAGGCACAACAGCCCTGGGGATCTGTGCTTTCCCACAGACGCAACATCTCATGGCGCTCGGCCGCGGCAGCGCCTCTTGCCGAAAAGGCAAACGTCCGGCTCCTTCTCCCAGAAGGAAGGGCCGAGCCCTGAAAGCTCTTGCTGCTCTTCACGGTGCCTTGGCGCCCTATCTACAGGCACAGCAGCAGTGGGGATCTGTGCTCTCCCAGTGACGTAAGATCTCATTGCGCTCGGCCGCGGCAGCGACTGTTGTTGAAAAGGCAAACGTCCGGCTCCTTCTCCCACAAGGAAGGGCCCAGCCCTGAAAGCTCGTGCTGCTCTTCACGGTGCCTTGGCACCGTATCTACAGGCACAACAGCAGTGGGGATCTGTACTTTCCCAGAGTCGGAACATCTCATGGCACTCGGCCGCGGCAGAGCCTCTTGCCGAAAAGGCAAACGTCCGGCTCCTTCTCCCACAAGGAAGGGCCCAGCCCTGAAAGCTGTTGCTGCTCTTCACGGTGCCTTGGCGCCCTATGTACAGGCACAAAAGCCCTGGGGATCTGTGCTTTCCCAGAGACGCAACATCTCATTGCGCTCGGCCGCGGCAGCGCCTCTTGCCAAAAAGGCAAACGTCCGGCTCCTTCTCCCACAAGGAAGGGCCCAGCCCTGAAAGCTCTTGCTGCTCTTCACGGTGCCTTGGCGCCCTATCTACAGGCACAACAGCCCTGGGGATCTGTGCTTTCCCAGAGACGGAACATCTCATGGCGATCGGCCGCGGCAGCGCCTCTTGCCGAAAAGGCAAAAGTCCGGCTCCTTCTCCCACAAGGAAGGGCCCAGCCCTGAAAGTTGTTGCTGCTCTTCACGGTGCCTTGGCGCCCTATCTACAGGCACAACAGCCCTGGGGATCTGTGCTTTCCCACAGACGCAACATCTCATGGCGCTCGGCCGCGGCAGCGCCTCTTGCCGAAAAGGCAAACGTCCGGCTCCTTCTCCCAGAAGGAAGGGCCGAGCCCTGAAAGCTCTTGCTGCTCTTCACGGTGCCTTGGCGCCCTATCTACAGGCACAGCAGCAGTGGGGATCTGTGCTCTCCCAGTGACGTAAGATCTCATTGCGCTCGGCCGCGGCAGCGACTGTTGTTGAAAAGACAAACGTCCGGCTCCTTCTCCCACAAGGAAGGGCCCAGCCCTGTAAGCTCGTGCTGCTCTTCACGGTGCCTTGGCACCGTATCTACAGGCACAACAGCAGTGGGGATCTGTACTTTCCCAGAGTCGGAACATCTCATGGCACTCGGCCGCGGCAGAGCCTCTTGCCGAAAAGGCAAACGTCCGGCTCCTTCTCCCACAAGGAAGGGCCCAGCCCTGAAAGCTGTTGCTGCCCTTCACGGTGCCTTGGCGCCCTATGTACAGGCACAAAAGCCCTGGGGATCTGTGCTTTCCCAGAGACGCAACATCTCATTGCGCTCGGCCGCGGCAGCGCCTCTTGCCAAAAAGGCAAACGTCCGGCTCCTTCTCCCACAAGGAAGGGCCCAGCCCTGAAAGCTCTTGCTGCTCTTCACGGTGCCTTGGCGCCCTATCTACAGGCACAACAGCCCTGGGGATCTGTGCTTTCCCAGAGACGCAACATCTCATGGTGCTCGGCCGCGGCAGAGCCTCTTGCCGAAAAGGCAAACGTCCGGCTCCTTCTTCCACAAGGAAGGGCCCAGCCATGAAAGCTCTTGCTGCTCTTCACGGTGCCTTGGCGCCCTATGTACAGGCACAAGAGCAGTGGGGATCTGTGCTTTCCCAGAGACGCAACATCTCATGGCGCTCGGCCGCGGCAGAGCCTCTTCCCGAAAAGGCAAACGTCCGGCTCCTTCTCCCACAAGGAAGGGCCCGGCCCTGTAAGCTGTTCCTGCCCTTCACGGTGCCTTGGCGCCCTATCTACAGGCACAACAGCCCTGGGGATCTGTGCTTTTCCAGAGACGCAAGATCTCATGGCGCTCGGCCGCGGCAGCGCCTCTTGCCGAAAAGGCAAACGTCCGGCTCCTTCTCCCACAAAGTAGGGCCCAGCCCTGAAAGCTGTTGCTGCTCTTCACGGTGCCTTGGCGCCCTATCTACAGGCACAGCAGCAGTGGGGATCTGTGCTTTCCCAGAGACGCAACATCTCATGGCGCTCGGCCGCGGCAGAGCCTCTTGCCGAAAAGGCAAACGTCCGGCTCCTTCTCCCACAAGGAAGGGCCCAGCCCTGAAAGCTCTTGCTGCTCTTCACGGTGCCTTGGCGCCCTATCTACAGGCACAACAGCAGTGGGGATCTGTGCTTTCCCAGAGACGCAAGATCTCATGGTGCTCGGCCGCGGCAGAGCCTCTTGCCGAAAAGGCAAACGTCCGGCTCCTTCTCCCAGAAGGAAGGGCCCAGCCCTGAAAGCTCTTGCTGCTCTTCACGGTGCCTTGGCGCCCTATCTACAGGCACAGCAGCAGTGGGGATCTGTGCTTTCCCACAGACGCAACATCTCATGGTGCTCGGCCGCGGCAGAGCCTCTTGCCGAAAAGGCAAACGTCCGGCTCCTTCTCCCACAAGGAAGGGCCCAGACCTGAAAGCTCTTGCTGCTCTTCACGGTGCCTTGGCGCCCTATCTACAGGCACAGCAGCAGTGGGGATCTGTGCTTTCCCAGAGACGCAACATCTCATGGTGCTCGGCCGCGGCAGAGCCTCTTGCCGAAAAGGCAAACGTCCGGCTCCTTCTCCCACAAGGAAGGGCCCAGCCCTGAAAGCTCTTGCTGCTCTTCACTGTGCCTTGGCGCCCTATCTACAGGCACAACAGCAGTGGGGATCTGTGCTTTCCCAGAGACGCAACATCTCATGGCGCTCGGCCGCAGCAGAGCCTCTTGCCGAAAAGGAAAACGTCCGGCTCCTTCTCCCACAAGGAAGGGCTCAGCCCTCAAAGCTCTTGCTGCTCTTCACGGTGCCTTGGCGCCCTATCTACAGGCACAACAGCACTGGGGATCTGTGAATTCCCAGAGACGCAACATCTCATGGCGCTCGGCCTCGGCAGAGCCTCTTGCCGAACAGGCAAACGTCCGGCTCCTTCTTCCACAAGGAAGGGCCCAGCCCTGAAAGCTCTTGCTGCTCTTCACGGTGCCTTGGCGCCCTATCTACAGGCACAACAGCCCTGGGGATCTGTGCTTTCCCAGAGACGGAACATCTCATGGCGCTCGGCCGCGGCAGAGCCTCTTGCCGAAAAGGCAAAAGTCCGGCTCCTTCTCCCACAAGGAAGGGCCCAGCCCTGAAAGTTGTTGCTGCTCTTCACGGTGCCTTGGCGCCCTATCTACAGGCACAACAGCCCTGGGGATCTGTGCTTTCCCACAGACGCAACATCTCATGGCGCTCGGCCGCGGCAGCGCCTCTTGCCGAAAAGGCAAACGTCCGGCTCCTTCTCCCAGAAGGAAGGGCCGAGCCCTGAAAGCTCTTGCTGCTCTTCACGGTGCCTTGGCGCCCTATCTACAGGCACAGCAGCAGTGGGGATCTGTGCTCTCCCAGTGACGTAAGATCTCATTGCGCTCGGCCGCGGCAGCGACTGTTGTTGAAAAGGCAAACGTCCGGCTCCTTCTCCCACAAGGAAGGGCCGAGCCCTGAAAGCTCTTGCTGCTCTTCACGGTGCCTTGGCGCCCTATCTACAGGCAGAAGAGCAGTGGGGATCTGTGCTTTCCCAGAGACGCAACATCTCATGGCGCTCGGCCGCGGTAGATCCTGTTGCCGAAAAGGCAAACGTCCGGCTCCTTCTCCCACAAGGAAGGGCCCAGCCCTGAAAGCTGTTGCTGCTCTTCACGGTGCCTTGGCACCCTATCTACAGGCACAACAGCAGTGGGGATCTATGCTTTCCCAGAGACGCAAGATCTCATGGTGCTCGGCCGCGGCAGAGCCTCTTGCCGAAAAGGCAAACGTCCGGCTCCTTCTTCCACAAGGAAGGGCCCAGCCATGAAAGCTCTTGCTGCTCTTCACGGTGCCTTGGCGCCCTATGTACAGGCACAAGAGCAGTGGGGATCTGTGCTTTCCCAGAGACGCAACATCTCATGGCGCTCGGCCGCGGCAGAGCCTCTTCCCGAAAAGGCAAACGTCCGGCTCCTTCTCCCACAAGGAAGGGCCCGGCCCTGTAAGCTGTTCCTGCCCTTCACGGTGCCTTGGCGCCCTATCTACAGGCACAACAGCCCTGGGGATCTGTGCTTTCCCAGAGACGCAAGATCTCATGGCGCTCGGCCGCGGCAGCGCCTCTTGCCGAAAAGGCAAACGTCCGGCTCCTTCTCCCACAAGGAAGGGCCCAGCCCTGAAAGCTCTTGCTGCTCTTCACGGTGCCTTGGCGCCCTATCTACAGGCACAGCAGCAGTGGGGATCTGTGCTTTCCCAGAGACGCAACATCTCATGGTGCTCGGCCGCGGCAGAGCCTCTTCCCGAAAAGGCAAACGTCCGGCTCCTTCTCCCACAAGGAAGGGCCCAGCCCTGTAAGCTGTTGCTGCTCTTCACGGTGCCTTGGCGCCCTATCTACAGGCACAACAGCCCTGGGGATCTGTGCTTTCCCACAGACGCAACATCTCATGGTGCTCGGCCGCGGCAGAGCCTCTTGCCGAAAAGGCAAACGTCCGGCTCCTTCTCCCACAAGGAAGGGCCCAGCCCTGTAAGCTCTTGCTGCTCTTCACGGTGCCTTGGCGCCCTATCTACAGGCACAACAGCCCTGGGGATCTGTGCTTTCCCACAGACGCAACATCTCATGGCGCTCGGCCGCGGCAGCGCCTCTTGCCGAAAAGGCAAACGTCCGGCTCCTTCTCCCACAAGGAAGGGCCCAGCCCTGTAAGCTCGTGCTGCTCTTCACGGTGCCTTGGCACCCTATCTACAGGCACAACAGCAGTGGGGATCTGTACTTTCCCAGAGTCGGAACATCTCATGGCACTCGGCCGCGGCAGAGCCTCTTGCCGAAAAGGCAAACGTCCGGCTCCTTCTCCCACAAGGAAGGGCCCAGCCCTGAAAGCTGTTGCTGCCCTTCACGGTGCCTTGGCGCCCTATGTACAGGCACAAAAGCCCTGGGGATCTGTGCTTTCCCAGAGACGCAACATCTCATTGCGCTCGGCCGCGGCAGCGCCTCTTGCCAAAAAGGCAAACGTCCGGCTCCTTCTCCCACAAGGAAGGACCCAGCCCTGAAAGCTCTTGCTGCTCTTCACGGTGCCTTGGCGCCCTATCTACAGGCACAACAGCCCTGGGGATCTGTGCTTTCCCAGAGACGCAACATCTCATGGCGATCGGCCGCGGCAGCGCCTCTTGCCGAAAAGGCAAACGTCCGGCTCCTTCTCCCACAAGGAAGGGCCCAGCCCTGAAAGCTCTTGCTGCTCTTCACGGTGCCTTGGCGCCCTATCTACAGGCACAACAGCCCTGGGGATCTGTGCTTTCCCAGAGACGCAAGATCTCATGGCGCTCGGCCGCGGCAGCGCCTCTTGCCGAAAAGGCAAACGTCCGGCTCCTTCTCCCAGAAGGAAGGGCCAAGCCCTGAAAGCTCTTGCTGCTCTTCACGGTGCCTTGGCACCCTATCTACAGGCACAACAGCAGTGGGGATCTGTGCTTTCCCAGAGACGCAACATCTCATGGCGCTCGGCCGCGGTAGATCCTGTTGCCGAAAAGGCAAACGTCCGGCTCCTTCTCCCACAAGGAAGGGCCCAGCCCTGAAAGCTGTTGCTGCTCTTCACGGTGCCTTGGCACCCTATCTACAGGCACAACAGCAGTGGGGATCTATGCTTTCCCAGAGACGCAAGATCTCATGGTGCTCGGCCGCGGCAGAGCCTCTTGCCGAAAAGGCAAACGTCCGGCTCCTTCTTCCACAAGGAAGGGCCCAGCCATGAAAGCTCTTGCTGCTCTTCACGGTGCCTTGGCGCCCTATGTACAGGCACAAGAGCAGTGGGGATCTGTGCTTTCCCAGAGACGCAACATCTCATGGCGCTCGGCCGCGGCAGAGCCTCTTCCCGAAAAGGCAAACGTCCGGCTCCTTCTCCCACAAGGAAGGGCCCGGCCCTGTAAGCTGTTCCTGCCCTTCACGGTGCCTTGGCGCCCTATCTACAGGCACAACAGCCCTGAGGATCTGTGCTTTTCCAGAGACGCAAGATCTCATGGCGCTCGGCCGCGGCAGCGCCTCTTGCCGAAAAGGCAAACGTCCGGCTCCTTCTCCCACAAAGAAGGGCCCAGCCCTGAAAGCTGTTGCTGCTCTTCACGGTGCCTTGGCGCCCTATCTACAGGCACAGCAGCAGTGGGGATCTGTGCTTTCCCAGAGACGCAACATCTCATGGTGCTCGGCCGCGGCAGAGCCTCTTGCCGAAAAGGCAAACGTCCGGCTCCTTCTCCCACAAGGAAGGGCCCAGCCCTGAAAGCTGTTGCTGCTCTTCACGGTGCCTTGGCGCCCTATCTACAGGCACAACAGCAGTGGGGATCTGTGCTTTCCCAGAGACGCAAGATCTCATGGTGCTCGGCCGCGGCAGAGCCTCTTGCCGAAAAGGCAAACGTCCGGCTCCTTCTCCCACAAGGAAGGGCCCAGCCCTGAAAGCTCTTGCTGCTCTTCACGGTGCCTTGGCGCCCTATCTACAGGCACAGCAGCAGTGGGGATCTGTGCTTTCCCACAGACGCAACATCTCATGGTGCTCGGCCGCGGCAGAGCCTCTTGCCGAAAAGGCAAACGTCCGGCTCCTTCTCCCACAAGGAAGGGCCCAGCCCTGAAAGCTCTTGCTGCTCTTCACGGTGCCTTGGCGCCCTATCTACAGGCACAGCAGCAGTGGGGATCTGTGCTTTCCCAGAGACGCAACATCTCATGGTGCTCGGCCGCGGCAGAGCCTCTTGCCGAAAAGGCAAACGTCCGGCTCCTTCTCCCACAAGGAAGGGCCCAGCCCTGAAAGCTCTTGCTGCTCTTCACTGTGCCTTGGCGCCCTATCTACAGGCACAACAGCAGTGGGGATCTGTGCTTTCCCAGAGACGCAACATCTCATGGCGCTCGGCCGCAGCAGAGCCTCTTGCCGAAAAGGAAAACGTCCGGCTCCTTCTCCCACAAGGAAGGGCTCAGCCCTCAAAGCTCTTGCTGCTCTTCACGGTGCCTTGGCGCCCTATCTACAGGCACAACAGCACTGGGGATCTGTGAATTCCCAGAGACGCAACATCTCATGGCGCTCGGCCTCGGCAGAGCCTCTTGCCGAACAGGCAAACGTCCGGCTCCTTCTTCCACAAGGAAGGGCCCAGCCCTGAAAGCTCTTGCTGCTCTTCACGGTGCCTTGGCGCCCTATCTACAGGCACAACAGCCCTGGGGATCTGTGCTTTCCCAGAGACGGAACATCTCATGGCGCTCGGCCGCGGCAGAGCCTCTTGCCGAAAAGGCAAAAGTCCGGCTCCTTCTCCCACAAGGAAGGGCCCAGCCCTGAAAGTTGTTGCTGCTCTTCACGGTGCCTTGGCGCCCTATCTACAGGCACAACAGCCCTGGGGATCTGTGCTTTCCCACAGACGCAACATCTCATGGCGCTCGGCCGCGGCAGCGCCTCTTGCCGAAAAGGCAAACGTCCGGCTCCTTCTCCCAGAAGGAAGGGCCGAGCCCTGAAAGCTCTTGCTGCTCTTCACGGTGCCTTGGCGCCCTATCTACAGGCACAGCAGCAGTGGGGATCTGTGCTCTCCCAGTGACGTAAGATCTCATTGCGCTCGGCCGCGGCAGCGACTGTTGTTGAAAAGGCAAACGTCCGGCTCCTTCTCCCACAAGGAAGGGCCCAGCCCTGAAAGCTCTTGCTGCTCTTCACGGTGCCTTGGCACCGTATCTACAGGCACAACAGCAGTGGGGATCTGTACTTTCCCAGAGTCGGAACATCTCATGGCACTCGGCCGCGGCAGAGCCTCTTGCCGAAAAGGCAAACGTCCGGCTCCTTCTCCCACAAGGAAGGGCCCAGCCCTGAAAGCTGTTGCTGCCCTTCACGGTGCCTTGGCGCCCTATGTACAGGCACAAAAGCCCTGGGGATCTGTGCTTTCCCAGAGACGCAACATCTCATTGCGCTCGGCCGCGGCAGCGCCTCTTGCCAAAAAGGCAAACGTCCGGCTCCTTCTCCCACAAGGAAGGGCCCAGCCCTGAAAGCTCTTGCTGCTCTTCACGGTGCCTTGGCGCCCTATCTACAGGCACAACAGCCCTGGGGATCTGTGCTTTCCCAGAGACGGAACATCTCATGGCGATCGGCCGCGGCAGCGCCTCTTGCCGAAAAGGCAAAAGTCCGGCTCCTTCTCCCACAAGGAAGGGCCCAGCCCTGAAAGTTGTTGCTGCTCTTCACGGTGCCTTGGCGCCCTATCTACAGGCACAACAGCCCTGGGGATCTGTGCTTTCCCACAGACGCAACATCTCATGGCGCTCGGCCGCGGCAGCGCCTCTTGCCGAAAAGGCAAACGTCCGGCTCCTTCTCCCAGAAGGAAGGGCCGAGCCCTGAAAGCTCTTGCTGCTCTTCACGGTGCCTTGGCGCCCTATCTACAGGCACAGCAGCAGTGGGGATCTGTGCTCTCCCAGTGACGTAAGATCTCATTGCGCTCGGCCGCGGCAGCGACTGTTGTTGAAAAGGCAAACGTCCGGCTCCTTCTCCCACAAGGAAGGGCCCAGCCCTGTAAGCTCGTGCTGCTCTTCACGGTGCCTTGGCACCGTATCTACAGGCACAACAGCAGTGGGGATCTGTACTTTCCCAGAGTCGGAACATCTCATGGCACTCGGCCGCGGCAGAGCCTCTTGCCGAAAAGGCAAACGTCCGGCTCCTTCTCCCACAAGGAAGGGCCCAGCCCTGAAAGCTGTTGCTGCCCTTCACGGTGCCTTGGCGCCCTATGTACAGGCACAAAAGCCCTGGGGATCTGTGCTTTCCCAGAGACGCAACATCTCATTGCGCTCGGCCGCGGCAGCGCCTCTTGCCAAAAAGGCAAACGTCCGGCTCCTTCTCCCACAAGGAAGGGCCCAGCCCTGAAAGCTCTTGCTGCTCTTCACGGTGCCTTGGCGCCCTATCTACAGGCACAACAGCCCTGGGGATCTGTGCTTTCCCAGAGACGCAACATCTCATGGTGCTCGGCCGCGGCAGAGCCTCTTGCCGAAAAGGCAAACGTCCGGCTCCTTCTTCCACAAGGAAGGGCCCAGCCATGAAAGCTCTTGCTGCTCTTCACGGTGCCTTGGCGCCCTATGTACAGGCACAAGAGCAGTGGGGATCTGTGCTTTCCCAGAGACGCAACATCTCATGGCGCTCGGCCGCGGCAGAGCCTCTTCCCGAAAAGGCAAACGTCCGGCTCCTTCTCCCACAAGGAAGGGCCCGGCCCTGTAAGCTGTTCCTGCCCTTCACGGTGCCTTGGCGCCCTATCTACAGGCACAACAGCCCTGGGGATCTGTGCTTTTCCAGAGACGCAAGATCTCATGGCGCTCGGCCGCGGCAGCGCCTCTTGCCGAAAAGGCAAACGTCCGGCTCCTTCTCCCACAAAGTAGGGCCCAGCCCTGAAAGCTGTTGCTGCTCTTCACGGTGCCTTGGCGCCCTATCTACAGGCACAGCAGCAGTGGGGATCTGTGCTTTCCCAGAGACGCAACATCTCATGGCGCTCGGCCGCGGCAGAGCCTCTTGCCGAAAAGGCAAACGTCCGGCTCCTTCTCCCACAAGGAAGGGCCCAGCCCTGAAAGCTCTTGCTGCTCTTCACGGTGCCTTGGCGCCCTATCTACAGGCACAACAGCAGTGGGGATCTGTGCTTTCCCAGAGACGCAAGATCTCATGGTGCTCGGCCGCGGCAGAGCCTCTTGCCGAAAAGGCAAACGTCCGGCTCCTTCTCCCAGAAGGAAGGGCCCAGCCCTGAAAGCTCTTGCTGCTCTTCACGGTGCCTTGGCGCCCTATCTACAGGCACAGCAGCAGTGGGGATCTGTGCTTTCCCACAGACGCAACATCTCATGGTGCTCGGCCGCGGCAGAGCCTCTTGCCGAAAAGGCAAACGTCCGGCTCCTTCTCCCACAAGGAAGGGCCCAGACCTGAAAGCTCTTGCTGCTCTTCACGGTGCCTTGGCGCCCTATCTACAGGCACAGCAGCAGTGGGGATCTGTGCTTTCCCAGAGACGCAACATCTCATGGTGCTCGGCCGCGGCAGAGCCTCTTGCCGAAAAGGCAAACGTCCGGCTCCTTCTCCCACAAGGAAGGGCCCAGCCCTGAAAGCTCTTGCTGCTCTTCACTGTGCCTTGGCGCCCTATCTACAGGCACAACAGCAGTGGGGATCTGTGCTTTCCCAGAGACGCAACATCTCATGGCGCTCGGCCGCAGCAGAGCCTCTTGCCGAAAAGGAAAACGTCCGGCTCCTTCTCCCACAAGGAAGGGCTCAGCCCTCAAAGCTCTTGCTGCTCTTCACGGTGCCTTGGCGCCCTATCTACAGGCACAACAGCACTGGGGATCTGTGAATTCCCAGAGACGCAACATCTCATGGCGCTCGGCCTCGGCAGAGCCTCTTGCCGAACAGGCAAACGTCCGGCTCCTTCTTCCACAAGGAAGGGCCCAGCCCTGAAAGCTCTTGCTGCTCTTCACGGTGCCTTGGCGCCCTATCTACAGGCACAACAGCCCTGGGGATCTGTGCTTTCCCAGAGACGGAACATCTCATGGCGCTCGGCCGCGGCAGAGCCTCTTGCCGAAAAGGCAAAAGTCCGGCTCCTTCTCCCACAAGGAAGGGCCCAGCCCTGAAAGTTGTTGCTGCTCTTCACGGTGCCTTGGCGCCCTATCTACAGGCACAACAGCCCTGGGGATCTGTGCTTTCCCACAGACGCAACATCTCATGGCGCTCGGCCGCGGCAGCGCCTCTTGCCGAAAAGGCAAACGTCCGGCTCCTTCTCCCAGAAGGAAGGGCCGAGCCCTGAAAGCTCTTGCTGCTCTTCACGGTGCCTTGGCGCCCTATCTACAGGCACAGCAGCAGTGGGGATCTGTGCTCTCCCAGTGACGTAAGATCTCATTGCGCTCGGCCGCGGCAGCGACTGTTGTTGAAAAGGCAAACGTCCGGCTCCTTCTCCCACAAGGAAGGGCCCAGCCCTGTAAGCTCGTGCTGCTCTTCACGGTGCCTTGGCACCGTATCTACAGGCACAACAGCAGTGGGGATCTGTACTTTCCCAGAGTCGGAACATCTCATGGCACTCGGCCGCGGCAGAGCCTCTTGCCGAAAAGGCAAACGTCCGGCTCCTTCTCCCACAAGGAAGGGCCCAGCCCTGAAAGCTGTTGCTGCCCTTCACGGTGCCTTGGCGCCCTATGTACAGGCACAAAAGCCCTGGGGATCTGTGCTTTCCCAGAGACGCAACATCTCATTGCGCTCGGCCGCGGCAGCGCCTCTTGCCAAAAAGGCAAACGTCCGGCTCCTTCTCCCACAAGGAAGGGCCCAGCCCTGAAAGCTCTTGCTGCTCTTCACGGTGCCTTGGCGCCCTATCTACAGGCACAACAGCCCTGGGGATCTGTGCTTTCCCAGAGACGCAACATCTCATGGCGATCGGCCGCGGCAGCGCCTCTTGCCGAAAAGGCAAACGTCCGGCTCCTTCTCCCACAAGGAAGGGCCCAGCCCTGAAAGCTCTTGCTGCTCTTCACGGTGCCTTGGCGCCCTATCTACAGGCACAACAGCCCTGGGGATCTGTGCTTTCCCAGAGACGCAAGATCTCATGGCGCTCGGCCGCGGCAGCGCCTCTTGCCGAAAAGGCAAACGTCCGGCTCCTTCTCCCAGAAGGAAGGGCCAAGCCCTGAAAGCTCTTGCTGCTCTTCACGGTGCCTTGGCACCCTATCTACAGGCACAACAGCAGTGGGGATCTGTGCTCTCCCAGAGACGTAAGATCTCATTGCGCTCGGCCGCGGCAGAGCCTCTTGATGAAAAGTCAAACGTCTCCCACAAGGAAGGGCCCAGCCCTGAAAGCTCTTGCTGCTCTTCACGGTGCCTTGGCGCCCTATGTACAGGCACAACAGCAGTGGGGATCTGTGCTTTCCCAGAGACGCAACATCTCATGGCGCTCGGCCGCGGCAGAGCCTCTTGCCGAAAAGGCGAACGTCCGGCTCCTTCTTCCACAAGGAAGGGCCCAGCCATGAAAGCTCTTGCTGCTCTTCACGGTGCCTTGGCGCCCTATGTACAGGCACAAGAGCAGTGGGGATCTGTGCTTTCCCAGAGACGCAACATCTCATGGCGCTCGGCCGCGGCAGAGCCTCTTGCCGAAAAGGCGAACGTCCGGCTCCTTCTCCCACAAGGAAGGGCCCGGCCCTGAAAGCTGTTGCTGCCCTTCACGGTGCCTTGGCGCCCTATCTACAGGCACAACAGCCCTGGGGATCTGTGCTTTCCCAGAGACGCAACATCTCATGGCGCTCGGCCGCGGCAGAGCCTCTTGCCGAAAAGGCAAACGTCCGGCTCCTTCTCCCACAAGGAAGGGCCCGGCCCTGAAAGCTGTTGCTGCCCTTCACGGTGCCTTGGCGCCCTATGTACAGGCACAACAGCCCTGGGGATCTGTGCTTTTCCAGAGACGCAAGATCTCATGGCGCTCGGCCGCGGCAGAGCCTTTTGCCGAAAAGGCAAACGTCCGGCTCCTTCTCCCACAAGGAAGGGCCCGGCCCTGTAAGCTGTTGCTGCCCTTCACGGTGCCTTGGCGCCCTATCTACAGGCACAACAGCCCTGGGGATCTGTGCTTTTCCAGAGACGCAAGATCTCATGGCGCTCGGCCGCGGCAGAGCCTCTTGCCGAAAAGGCAAACGTCCGGCTCCTTCTCCCACAAGGAAGGGCCCAGCCCTGAAAGTTGTTGCTGCTCTTCACGGTGCCTTGGCGCCCTATCTACAGGCACAACAGCAGTGGGGATCTGTGCTTTCCCACAGACGCAACATCTCATGGCGCTCGGCCGCGGCAGAGCCTCTTGCCGAAAAGGCAAACGTCCGGCTCCTTCTCCCACAAGGAAGGGCCCAGCCCTGTAAGCTCTTGCTGCTCTTCACGGTGCCTTGGCGCCCTATCTACAGGCAGAAGAGCAGTGGGGATCTGTGCTTTCCCAGAGACGCAACATCTCATGGCGCTCGGCCGCGGTAGATCCTGTTGCCGAAAAGGCAAACGTCCGGCTCCTTCTCCCACAAGGAAGGGCCCAGCCCTGAAAGCTGTTGCTGCTCTTCACGGTGCCTTGGCACCCTATCTACAGGCACAACAGCAGTGGGGATCTATGCTTTCCCAGAGACGCAAGATCTCATGGTGCTCGGCCGCGGCAGAGCCTCTTGCCGAAAAGGCAAACGTCCGGCTCCTTCTTCCACAAGGAAGGGCCCAGCCATGAAAGCTCTTGCTGCTCTTCACGGTGCCTTGGCGCCCTATGTACAGGCACAAGAGCAGTGGGGATCTGTGCTTTCCCAGAGACGCAACATCTCATGGCGCTCGGCCGCGGCAGAGCCTCTTCCCGAAAAGGCAAACGTCCGGCTCCTTCTCCCACAAGGAAGGGCCCGGCCCTGTAAGCTGTTCCTGCCCTTCACGGTGCCTTGGCGCCCTATCTACAGGCACAACAGCCCTGGGGATCTGTGCTTTCCCAGAGACGCAACATCTCATGGCGCTCGGCCGCGGCAGAGCCTCTTGCCGAAAAGGCAAACGTCCGGCTCCTTCTCCCACAAGGAAGGGCCCAGCCCTGAAAGCTCTTGCTGCTCTTCACGGTGCCTTGGCGCCCTATCTACAGGCACAACAGCCCTGGGGATCTGTGCTTTCCCAGAGACGCAACATCTCATGGCGCTCGGCCGCGGCAGCGCCTCTTGCCGAAAAGGCAAACGTCCGGCTCCTTCTCCCACAAGGAAGGGCCAAGCCCTGAAAGCTCTTGCTGCTCTTCACGGTGCCTTGGCGCCCTATCTACAGGCACAACAGCAGTGGGGATCTGTGCTCTCCCAGAGACGTAAGATCTCATTGCGCTCGGCCGCGGCAGAGCCTCTTGATGAAAAGACAAACGTCCGGCTCCTTCTCCCACAAGGAAGGGCCCAGCCCTGAAAGCTCTTGCTGCTCTTCACGGTGCCTTGGCGCCCTATCTACAGGCACAACAGCAGTGGGGATCTGTACTTTCCCAGAGACGCAACATCTCATGGCGCTCAGCCGCGGCAGAGCCTCTTGCCGAAAAGGCAAACGTCCGGCTCCTTCTCCCACAAGGAAGGGCCCGGCCCTGTAAGCTCTTGCTGCTCTTCACGGTGCCTTGGCGCCCTATCTACAGGCACAACAGCCCTGGGGATCTGTGCTTTCCCACAGACGCAACATCTCATGGCGCTCGGCCGCGGCAGAGCCTCTTGCCGAAAAGGCAAACGTCCGGCTCCTTCTCCCACAAGGAAGGGCCCGGCCCTGAAAGCTGTTGCTGCCCTTCACGGTGCCTTGGCGCCCTATCTACAGGCACAACAGCCCTGGGGATCTGTGCTTTTCCAGAGACGCAACATCTCATGGCGCTCGGCCGCGGTAGATCCTGTTGCCGAAAAGGCAAACGTCCGGCTCCTTCTCCCACAAGGAAGGGCCCAGCCCTGAAAGCTGTTGCTGCCCTTCACGGTGCCTTGGCGCCCTATCTACAGGCAGAAGAGCAGTGGGGATCTGTGCTTTCCCAGAGACGCAACATCTCATGGCGCTCGGCCGCAGCAGAGCCTCTTGCCGAAAAGGCAAACGTCCGGCTCCTTCTCCCACAAGGAAGGGCCCATCCTTGAAAGCTCTTGCTGCTCTTCACGGTGCCTTGGCGCCCTATCTACAGGCACAACAGCAGTGGGGATCTGTGCTTTCCCAGAGACGCAACATCTCATGGCGCTCGGCCGCGGCAGAGCCTCTTGCCGAAAAGGCAAACGTCCGGCTCCTTCTCCCACAAGGAAGGGCCCAGCCCTGTAAGCTGTTCCTGCCCTTCACGGTGCCTTGGCGCCCTATCTACAGGCACAACAGCCCTGGGGATCTGTGCTTTTCCAGAGACGCAAGATCTCATGGCGCTCGGCCGCGGCAGCGCCTCTTGCCGAAAAGGCAAACGTCCGGCTCCTTCTCCCACAAGGAAGGGCCCAGCCCTGAAAGCTCTTGCTGCTCTTCACGGTGCCTTGGCGCCCTATGTACAGGCACAACAGCAGTGGGGATCTGTGCTTTCCCAGAGACGCAACATCTCATGGCGCTCGGCCGCGGCAGAGCCTCTTGCCGAAAAGGCAAACGTCCGGCTCCTTCTCCCACAAGGAAGGGCCCATCCTTGAAAGCTCTTGCTGCTCTTCACGGTGCCTTGGCGCCCTATCTACAGGCACAACAGCCCTGGGGATCTGTGCTTTCCCAGAGACGCAACATCTCATGGCGATCGGCCGCGGCAGCGCCTCTTGCCGAAAAGGCAAAAGTCCGGCTCCTTCTCCCACAAGGAAGGGCCCAGCCCTGAAAGTTGTTGCTGCTCTTCACGGTGCCTTGGCGCCCTATCTACAGGCACAACAGCCCTGGGGATCTGTGCTTTCCCACAGACGCAACATCTCATGGCGCTCGGCCGCGGCAGCGCCTCTTGCCGAAAAGGCAAACGTCCGGCTCCTTCTCCCAGAAGGAAGGGCCGAGCCCTGAAAGCTCTTGCTGCTCTTCACGGTGCCTTGGCGCCCTATCTACAGGCACAGCAGCAGTGGGGATCTGTGCTCTCCCAGTGACGTAAGATCTCATTGCGCTCGGCCGCGGCAGCGACTGTTGTTGAAAAGGCAAACGTCCGGCTCCTTCTCCCACAAGGAAGGGCCCAGCCCTGTAAGCTCGTGCTGCTCTTCACGGTGCCTTGGCACCGTATCTACAGGCACAACAGCAGTGGGGATCTGTACTTTCCCAGAGTCGGAACATCTCATGGCACTCGGCCGCGGCAGAGCCTCTTGCCGAAAAGGCAAACGTCCGGCTCCTTCTCCCACAAGGAAGGGCCCAGCCCTGAAAGCTGTTGCTGCCCTTCACGGTGCCTTGGCGCCCTATGTACAGGCACAAAAGCCCTGGGGATCTGTGCTTTCCCAGAGACGCAACATCTCATTGCGCTCGGCCGCGGCAGCGCCTCTTGCCAAAAAGGCAAACGTCCGGCTCCTTCTCCCACAAGGAAGGGCCCAGCCCTGAAAGCTCTTGCTGCTCTTCACGGTGCCTTGGCGCCCTATCTACAGGCACAACAGCCCTGGGGATCTGTGCTTTCCCAGAGACGCAACATCTCATGGTGCTCGGCCGCGGCAGAGCCTCTTGCCGAAAAGGCAAACGTCCGGCTCCTTCTTCCACAAGGAAGGGCCCAGCCATGAAAGCTGTTGCTGCTCTTCACGGTGCCTTGGCGCCCTATGTACAGGCACAAGAGCAGTGGGGATCTGTGCTTTCCCAGAGACGCAACATCTCATGGCGCTCGGCCGCGGCAGAGCCTCTTCCCGAAAA
Organism: Harpia harpyja; assembly: GCF_026419915.1. Taxonomy (NCBI): domain Eukaryota; kingdom Metazoa; phylum Chordata; class Aves; order Accipitriformes; family Accipitridae; genus Harpia; species Harpia harpyja. Next base: position 78,955 of record NW_026293222.1, on the reverse strand, counting down.
GGCAAACGTCCGGCTCCTTCTCCCACAAGGAAGGGCCCGGCCCTGTAAGCTGTTCCTGCCCTTCACGGTGCCTTGGCGCCCTATCTACAGGCACAACAGCCCTGGGGATCTGTGCTTTTCCAGAGACGCAAGATCTCATGGCGCTCGGCCGCGGCAGCGCCTCTTGCCGAAAAGGCAAACGTCCGGCTCCTTCTCCCACAAAGAAGGGCCCAGCCCTGAAAGCTGTTGCTGCTCTTCACGGTGCCTTGGCGCCCTATCTACAGGCACAGCAGCAGTGGGGATCTGTGCTTTCCCAGAGACGCAACATCTCATGGCGCTCGGCCGCGGCAGAGCCTCTTGCCGAAAAGGCAAACGTCCGGCTCCTTCTCCCACAAGGAAGGGCCCAGCCCTGAAAGCTGTTGCTGCTCTTCACGGTGCCTTGGCGCCCTATCTACAGGCACAACAGCAGTGGGGATCTGTGCTTTCCCAGAGACGCAAGATCTCATGGTGCTCGGCCGCGGCAGAGCCTCTTGCCGAAAAGGCAAACGTCCGGCTCCTTCTCCCAGAAGGAAGGGCCCAGCCCTGAAAGCTCTTGCTGCTCTTCACGGTGCCTTGGCGCCCTATCTACAGGCACAGCAGCAGTGGGGATCTGTGCTTTCCCACAGACGCAACATCTCATGGTGCTCGGCCGCGGCAGAGCCTCTTGCCGAAAAGGCAAACGTCCGGCTCCTTCTCCCACAAGGAAGGGCCCAGCCCTGAAAGCTCTTGCTGCTCTTCACGGTGCCTTGGCGCCCTATCTACAGGCACAGCAGCAGTGGGGATCTGTGCTTTCCCAGAGACGCAACATCTCATGGTGCTCGGCCGCGGCAGAGCCTCTTGCCGAAAAGGCAAACGTCCGGCTCCTTCTCCCACAAGGAAGGGCCCAGCCCTGAAAGCTCTTGCTGCTCTTCACTGTGCCTTGGCGCCCTATCTACAGGCACAACAGCAGTGGGGATCTGTGCTTTCCCAGAGACGCAACATCTCATGGCGCTCGGCCGCAGCAGAGCCTCTTGCCGAAAAGGAAAACGTCCGGCTCCTTCTCCCACAAGGAAGGGCTCAGCCCTCAAAGCTCTTGCTGCTCTTCACGGTGCCTTGGCGCCCTATCTACAGGCACAACAGCACTGGGGATCTGTGAATTCCCAGAGACGCAACATCTCATGGCGCTCGGCCTCGGCAGAGCCTCTTGCCGAAAAGGCAAACGTCCGGCTCCTTCTTCCACAAGGAAGGGCCCAGCCCTGAAAGCTCTTGCTGCTCTTCACGGTGCCTTGGCGCCCTATCTACAGGCACAACAGCCCTGGGGATCTGTGCTTTCCCAGAGACGGAACATCTCATGGCGCTCGGCCGCGGCAGAGCCTCTTGCCGAAAAGGCAAAAGTCCGGCTCCTTCTCCCACAAGGAAGGGCCCAGCCCTGAAAGTTGTTGCTGCTCTTCACGGTGCCTTGGCGCCCTATCTACAGGCACAACAGCCCTGGGGATCTGTGCTTTCCCACAGACGCAACATCTCATGGCGCTCGGCCGCGGCAGCGCCTCTTGCCGAAAAGGCAAACGTCCGGCTCCTTCTCCCAGAAGGAAGGGCCGAGCCCTGAAAGCTCTTGCTGCTCTTCACGGTGCCTTGGCGCCCTATCTACAGGCACAGCAGCAGTGGGGATCTGTGCTCTCCCAGTGACGTAAGATCTCATTGCGCTCGGCCGCGGCAGCGACTGTTGTTGAAAAGGCAAACGTCCGGCTCCTTCTCCCACAAGGAAGGGCCCAGCCCTGTAAGCTCGTGCTGCTCTTCACGGTGCCTTGGCACCGTATCTACAGGCACAACAGCAGTGGGGATCTGTACTTTCCCAGAGTCGGAACATCTCATGGCACTCGGCCGCGGCAGAGCCTCTTGCCGAAAAGGCAAACGTCCGGCTCCTTCTCCCACAAGGAAGGGCCCAGCCCTGAAAGCTGTTGCTGCCCTTCACGGTGCCTTGGCGCCCTATGTACAGGCACAAAAGCCCTGGGGATCTGTGCTTTCCCAGAGACGCAACATCTCATTGCGCTCGGCCGCGGCAGCGCCTCTTGCCAAAAAGGCAAACGTCCGGCTCCTTCTCCCACAAGGAAGGGCCCAGCCCTGAAAGCTCTTGCTGCTCTTCACGGTGCCTTGGCGCCCTATCTACAGGCACAACAGCCCTGGGGATCTGTGCTTTCCCAGAGACGCAACATCTCATGGCGATCGGCCGCGGCAGCGCCTCTTGCCGAAAAGGCAAACGTCCGGCTCCTTCTCCCACAAGGAAGGGCCCAGCCCTGAAAGCTCTTGCTGCTCTTCACGGTGCCTTGGCGCCCTATCTACAGGCACAACAGCCCTGGGGATCTGTGCTTTCCCAGAGACGCAAGATCTCATGGCGCTCGGCCGCGGCAGCGCCTCTTGCCGAAAAGGCAAACGTCCGGCTCCTTCTCCCAGAAGGAAGGGCCAAGCCCTGAAAGCTCTTGCTGCTCTTCACGGTGCCTTGGCGCCCTATGTACAGGCACAACAGCAGTGGGGATCTGTGCTTTCCCAGAGACGCAACATCTCATGGCGCTCGGCCGCGGCAGAGCCTCTTGCCGAAAAGGCGAACGTCCGGCTCCTTCTCCCACAAGGAAGGGCCCGGCCCTGAAAGCTCTTGCTGCCCTTCACGGTGCCTTGGCGCCCTATCTACAGGCACAACAGCCCTGGGGATCTGTGCTTTCCCAGAGACGCAACATCTCATGGCGCTCGGCCGCGGCAGAGCCTCTTGCCGAAAAGGCAAACGTCCGGCTCCTTCTCCCACAAGGAAGGGCCCGGCCCTGAAAGCTGTTGCTGCTCTTCACGGTGCCTTGGCGCCCTATGTACAGGCACAACAGCCCTGGGGATCTGTGCTTTTCCAGAGACGCAAGATCTCATGGCGCTCGGCCGCGGCAGAGCCTTTTGCCGAAAAGGCAAACGTCCGGCTCCTTCTCCCACAAGGAAGGGCCCGGCCCTGTAAGCTGTTGCTGCCCTTCACGGTGCCTTGGCGCCCTATCTACAGGCACAACAGCCCTGGGGATCTGTGCTTTTCCAGAGACGCAAGATCTCATGGCGCTCGGCCGCGGCAGAGCCTCTTGCCGAAAAGGCAAACGTCCGGCTCCTTCTCCCACAAGGAAGGGCCCAGCCCTGAAAGTTGTTGCTGCTCTTCACGGTGCCTTGGCGCCCTATCTACAGGCACAACAGCAGTGGGGATCTGTGCTTTCCCACAGACGCAACATCTCATGGCGCTCGGCCGCGGCAGAGCCTCTTGCCGAAAAGGCAAACGTCCGGCTCCTTCTCCCACAAGGAAGGGCCCAGCCCTGTAAGCTCTTGCTGCTCTTCACGGTGCCTTGGCGCCCTATCTACAGGCAGAAGAGCAGTGGGGATCTGTGCTTTCCCAGAGACGCAACATCTCATGGCGCTCGGCCGCGGTAGATCCTGTTGCCGAAAAGGCAAACGTCCGGCTCCTTCTCCCACAAGGAAGGGCCCAGCCCTGAAAGCTGTTGCTGCTCTTCACGGTGCCTTGGCACCCTATCTACAGGCACAACAGCAGTGGGGATCTATGCTTTCCCAGAGACGCAAGATCTCATGGTGCTCGGCCGCGGCAGAGCCTCTTGCCGAAAAGGCAAACGTCCGGCTCCTTCTTCCACAAGGAAGGGCCCAGCCATGAAAGCTCTTGCTGCTCTTCACGGTGCCTTGGCGCCCTATGTACAGGCACAAGAGCAGTGGGGATCTGTGCTTTCCCAGAGACGCAACATCTCATGGCGCTCGGCCGCGGCAGAGCCTCTTGCCGAAAAGGCGAACGTCCGGCTCCTTCTCCCACAAGGAAGGGCCCGGCCCTGAAAGCTGTTGCTGCCCTTCACGGTGCCTTGGCGCCCTATCTACAGGCACAACAGCCCTGGGGATCTGTGCTTTCCCAGAGACGCAACATCTCATGGCGCTCGGCCGCGGCAGAGCCTCTTGCCGAAAAGGCAAACGTCCGGCTCCTTCTCCCACAAGGAAGGGCCCGGCCCTGAAAGCTGTTGCTGCCCTTCACGGTGCCTTGGCGCCCTATGTACAGGCACAACAGCCCTGGGGATCTGTGCTTTTCCAGAGACGCAAGATCTCATGGCGCTCGGCCGCGGCAGAGCCTTTTGCCGAAAAGGCAAACGTCCGGCTCCTTCTCCCACAAGGAAGGGCCCGGCCCTGTAAGCTGTTGCTGCCCTTCACGGTGCCTTGGCGCCCTATCTACAGGCACAACAGCCCTGGGGATCTGTGCTTTTCCAGAGACGCAAGATCTCATGGCGCTCGGCCGCGGCAGAGCCTCTTGCCGAAAAGGCAAACGTCCGGCTCCTTCTCCCACAAGGAAGGGCCCAGCCCTGAAAGTTGTTGCTGCTCTTCACGGTGCCTTGGCGCCCTATCTACAGGCACAACAGCAGTGGGGATCTGTGCTTTCCCACAGACGCAACATCTCATGGCGCTCGGCCGCGGCAGAGCCTCTTGCCGAAAAGGCAAACGTCCGGCTCCTTCTCCCACAAGGAAGGGCCCAGCCCTGTAAGCTCTTGCTGCTCTTCACGGTGCCTTGGCGCCCTATCTACAGGCAGAAGAGCAGTGGGGATCTGTGCTTTCCCAGAGACGCAACATCTCATGGCGCTCGGCCGCGGTAGATCCTGTTGCCGAAAAGGCAAACGTCCGGCTCCTTCTCCCACAAGGAAGGGCCCAGCCCTGAAAGCTGTTGCTGCTCTTCACGGTGCCTTGGCACCCTATCTACAGGCACAACAGCAGTGGGGATCTATGCTTTCCCAGAGACGCAAGATCTCATGGTGCTCGGCCGCGGCAGAGCCTCTTGCCGAAAAGGCAAACGTCCGGCTCCTTCTTCCACAAGGAAGGGCCCAGCCATGAAAGCTCTTGCTGCTCTTCACGGTGCCTTGGCGCCCTATGTACAGGCACAAGAGCAGTGGGGATCTGTGCTTTCCCAGAGACGCAACATCTCATGGCGCTCGGCCGCGGCAGAGCCTCTTCCCGAAAAGGCAAACGTCCGGCTCCTTCTCCCACAAGGAAGGGCCCGGCCCTGTAAGCTGTTCCTGCCCTTCACGGTGCCTTGGCGCCCTATCTACAGGCACAACAGCCCTGGGGATCTGTGCTTTCCCAGAGACGCAACATCTCATGGCGCTCGGCCGCGGCAGAGCCTCTTGCCGAAAAGGCAAACGTCCGGCTCCTTCTCCCACAAGGAAGGGCCCAGCCCTGAAAGCTCTTGCTGCTCTTCACGGTGCCTTGGTGCCCTATCTACAGGCACAACAGCCCTGGGGATCTGTGCTTTCCCAGAGACGCAACATCTCATGGCGCTCGGCCGCGGCAGCGCCTCTTGCCGAAAAGGCAAACGTCCGGCTCCTTCTCCCACAAGGAAGGGCCAAGCCCTGAAAGCTCTTGCTGCTCTTCACGGTGCCTTGGCGCCCTATCTACAGGCACAACAGCAGTGGGGATCTGTGCTCTCCCAGAGACGTAAGATCTCATGGCGCTCGGCCGCGGCAGAGCCTCTTGCCGAAAAGGCAAACGTCCGGCTCCTTCTCCCACAAGGAAGGGCCCGGCCCTGAAAGCTGTTGCTGCCCTTCACGGTGCCTTGGCGCCCTATCTACAGGCACAACAGCCCTGGGGATCTGTGCTTTTCCAGAGACGCAACATCTCATGGCGCTCGGCCGCGGTAGATCCTGTTGCCGAAAAGGCAAACGTCCGGCTCCTTCTCCCACAAGGAAGGGCCCAGCCCTGAAAGCTGTTGCTGCCCTTCACGGTGCCTTGGCGCCCTATCTACAGGCAGAAGAGCAGTGGGGATCTGTGCTTTCCCAGAGACGCAACATCTCATGGCGCTCGGCCGCAGCAGAGCCTCTTGCCGAAAAGGCAAACGTCCGGCTCCTTCTCCCACAAGGAAGGGCCCATCCTTGAAAGCTCTTGCTGCTCTTCACGGTGCCTTGGCGCCCTATCTACAGGCACAACAGCAGTGGGGATCTGTGCTTTCCCAGAGACGCAACATCTCATGGCGCTCGGCCGCGGCAGAGCCTCTTGCCGAAAAGGCAAACGTCCGGCTCCTTCTCCCACAAGGAAGGGCCCAGCCCTGTAAGCTGTTCCTGCCCTTCACGGTGCCTTGGCGCCCTATCTACAGGCACAACAGCCCTGGGGATCTGTGCTTTTCCAGAGACGCAAGATCTCATGGCGCTCGGCCGCGGCAGCGCCTCTTGCCGAAAAGGCAAACGTCCGGCTCCTTCTCCCACAAGGAAGGGCCCAGCCCTGAAAGCTCTTGCTGCTCTTCACGGTGCCTTGGCGCCCTATGTACAGGCACAACAGCAGTGGGGATCTGTGCTTTCCCAGAGACGCAACATCTCATGGCGCTCGGCCCGCGGCAGAGCCTCTTGCCGAAAAGGCAAACGTCCGGCTCCTTCTCCCACAAGGAAGGGCCCATCCTTGAAAGCTCTTGCTGCTCTTCACGGTGCCTTGGCACCCTATCTACAGGCACAACAGCAGTGGGGATCTGTGCTTTCCCAGAGACGCAACATCTCATGGCGCTCGGCCGCGGCAGCGCCTCTTGCCGAAAAGGCAAACGTCCGGCTCCTTCTCCCACAAGGAAGCGCCCAGCCCTGAAAGCTGTTTCTGCTCTTCACGGTGCCTTGGCGCCCTATCTACAGGCACAACAGCCCTGGGGATCTGTGCTTTCCCAGAGACGCAACATCTCATGGCGATCGGCCGCGGCAGCGCCTCTTGCCGAAAAGGCAAACGTCCGGCTCCTTCTCCCACAAGGAAGGGCCCAGCCCTGTAAGCTCTTGCTGCTCTTCACGGTGCCTTGGCGCCCTATCTACAGGCACAACAGCCCTGGGGATCTGTGCTTTCCCACAGACGCAACATCTCATGGCGCTGGCCGCGGTAGATCCTGTTGCCGAAAAGGCAAACGTCCGGCTCCTTCTCCCACAAGGAAGGGCCCAGCCCTGTAAGCTGTTGCTGCTCTTCACGGTGCCTTGGCGCCCTATCTACAGGCACAACAGCAGTGGGGATTTGTGCTTTCCCAGAGACGCAAGATCTCATGGTGCTCGGCCGCGGCAGAGCCTCTTGCCGAAAAGGCAAACATCCGGCTCCTTCTCCCACAAGGAAGGGCCCGGCCCTGTAAGCTGTTGCTGCCCTTCACGGTGCCTTGGCGCCCTATCTACAGGCACATCAGCCCTGGGGATCTGTGCTTTTCCAGAGACGCAAGATCTCATGGCGCTCGGCCGCGGCATCGCCTCTTGCCGAAAAGGCAAACGTCCGGCTCCTTCTCCCACAAGGAAGGGCCCAGCCCTGAAATCTGTTGCTGCTCTTCACGGTGCCTTGGCGCCCTATCTACAGGCACAACAGCAGTGGGGATCTGTGCTTTCCCAGAGACGCAAGATCTCATGGCGCTCGGCCGCGGCAGCGCCTCTTGCCGAAAAGGCAAACGTCCGGCTCCTTCTCCCACAAGGAAGGGCCCATCCTTGAAAGCTCTTGCTGCTCTTCACGGTGCCTTGGCACCCTATCTACAGGCACAACAGCCCTGGGGATCTGTGCTTTCCCAGAGACGCAACATCTCATGGCGCTCGGCCGCGGCAGAGCCTTTTGCCGAAAAGGCAAACGTCCGGCTCCTTCTCCCACAAGGAAGGGCCCAGCCCTGAAAGCTCTTGCTGCTCTTCACGGTGCCTTGGCGCCCTATCTACAGGCACAGCAGCAGTGGGGATCTGTGCTTTCCCAGAGACGCAACATCTCATGGTGCTCGGCCGCGGCAGAGACTCTTGCCGAAAAGGCAAACGTCCGGCTCCTTCTCCCACAAGGAAGGGCCCAGCCCTGAAAGCTGTTGCTGCTCTTCACGGTGCCTTGGCGCCCTATCTACAGGCACAACAGCAGTGGGGATCTGTGCTTTCCCAGAGACGCAAGATCTCATGGTGCTCGGCCGCGGCAGAGCCTCTTGCCGAAAAGGCAAACGTCCGGCTCCTTCTCCCACAAGGAAGGGCCCAGCCCTGAAAGCTGTTGCTGCTCTTCACGGTGCCTTGGCGCCCTATCTACAGGCACAGCAGCAGTGGGGATCTGTGCTTTCCCACAGACGCAACATCTCATGGTGCTCGGCCGCGGCAGAGCCTCTTGCCGAAAAGGCAAACGTCCGGCTCCTTCTCCCACAAGGAAGGGCCCAGCCCTGAAAGCTCTTGCTGCTCTTCACGGTGCCTTGGCGCCCTATCTACAGGCACAGCAGCAGTGGGGATCTGTGCTTTCCCAGAGACGCAACATCTCATGGTGCTCGGCCGCGGCAGAGCCTCTTGCCGAAAAGGCAAACGTCCGGCTCCTTCTCCCACAAGGAAGGGCCCAGCCCTGAAAGCTGTTGCTGCTCTTCACTGTGCCTTGGCGCCCTATCTACAGGCACAACAGCAGTGGGGATCTGTGCTTTCCCAGAGACGCAAGATCTCATGGCGCTCGGCCGCGGCAGAGCCTCTTGCCGAAAAGGCAAACGTCCGGCTCCTTCTCCCACAAGGAAGGGCCCAGCCATGAAAGCTCTTGCTGCTCTTCACGGTGCCTTGGCGCCCTATCTACAGGCACAACAGCAGTGGGGATCTGTGCTTTCCCAGAGACGCAACATCTCATGGCGCTCGGCCGCGGCAGAGCCTCTTGCCGAAAAGGCAAACGTCCGGCTCCTTCTCCCACAAGGAAGGGCCCGGCCCTGTAAGCTGTTGCTGCCCTTCACGGTGCCTTGGCGCCCTATCTACAGGCACAACAGCCCTGGGGATCTGTGCTTTTCCAGAGACGCAAGATCTCATGGCGCTCGGCCGCGGCAGCGCCTCTTGCCGAAAAGGCAAACGTCCGGCTCCTTCTCCCACAAGGAAGGGCCCAGCCCTGAAAGCTGTTGCTGCTCTTCACGGTGCCTTGGCACCCTATCTACAGGCACAACAGCAGTGGGGATCTGTGCTTTCCCAGAGACGCAACATCTCATGGCGCTCGGCCGCGGCAGCGCCTCTTGCCGAAAAGGCAAACGTCCGGCTCCTTCTCCCACAAGGAAGGGCCCATCCTTGAAAGCTCTTGCTGCTCTTCACGGTGCCTTGGCGCCCTATCTACATGCACAACAGCACTGGGGATCTGTGCTTTTCCAGAGACGCAAGATCTCATGGCGCTCGGACCGCGGCAGCGCCTCTTGCCGAAAAGGCAAACGTCCGGCTCCTTCTCCCACAAGGAAGGGCCCGGCCCTGAAAGCTGTTCCTGCCCTTCACGGTGCCTTAGTGCCCTATCTACAGGCACAACAGCAGTGGGGATCTGTGCTTTTCCAGAGACGCAAGATCTCATGGCGCTCGGCCGCGGCAGCGCCTCTTGCCGAAAAGGCAAACGTCCGGCTCCTTCTCCCACAAGGAAGGGCCCAGCCCTGAAAGCTGTTGCTGCTCTTCACGGTGCCTTGGCGCCCTATCTACAGGCACAACAGCAGTGGGGATCTGTGCTTTCCCAGAGACACAACATCTCATGGCGCTCGGACGCGGCAGAGCCTCTTGCCGAAAAGGCAAACGTCCGGCTCCTTCTCCCACAAGGAAGGGCCCAGCCCTGAAAGCTCTTGCTGCTCTTCACGGTGCCTTGGCGCCCTATCTACAGGCACAACAGCAGTGGGGATCTGTGCTTTCCCAGAGACGCAAGATCTCATGGCGCTCGGGACGCGGCAGAGCCTCTTGCCGAAAAGGAAAACGTCCGGCTCCTTCTCCCACAAGGAAGGGCCCGGCCCTGTAAGCTGTTGCTGCCCTTCACGGTGCCTTGGCGCCCTATCTACAGGCACAACAGCCCTGGGGATCTGTGCTTTTCCAGAGACGCAACATCTCATGGCGCTCGGCCGCGGCAGAGCCTCTTGCCGAAAAGGCAAACGTCCGGCTCCTTCTCCCACAAGGAAGGGCCCAGCCCTGTAAGCTCTTGCTGCTCTTCACGGTGCCTTGGCGCCCTATCTACAGGCAGAAGAGCAGTGGGGATCTGTGCTTTCCCAGAGACGCAAGATCTCATGGCGCTCGGCCGCGGCAGAGCCTCTTGCCGAAAAGGCAAAAGTCCGGCTCCTTCTCCCACAAGGAAGGGCCCAGCCCTGAAAGTTGTTGCTGCTCTTCACGGTGCCTTGGCGCCCTATCTACAGGCACAACAGCCCTGGGGATCTGTGCTTTCCCACAGACGCAACATCTCATGGCGCTCGGCCGCGGCAGCGCCTCTTGCCGAAAAGGCAAACGTCCGGCTCCTTCTCCCAGAAGGAAGGGCCGAGCCCTGAAAGCTCTTGCTGCTCTTCACGGTGCCTTGGCGCCCTATCTACAGGCACAGCAGCAGTGGGGATCTGTGCTCTCCCAGTGACGTAAGATCTCATTGCGCTCGGCCGCGGCAGCGACTGTTGTTGAAAAGGCAAACGTCCGGCTCCTTCTCCCACAAGGAAGGGCCCAGCCCTGTAAGCTCGTGCTGCTCTTCACGGTGCCTTGGCACCGTATCTACAGGCACAACAGCAGTGGGGATCTGTACTTTCCCAGAGTCGGAACATCTCATGGCACTCGGCCGCGGCAGAGCCTCTTGCCGAAAAGGCAAACGTCCGGCTCCTTCTCCCACAAGGAAGGGCCCAGCCCTGAAAGCTGTTGCTGCCCTTCACGGTGCCTTGGCGCCCTATGTACAGGCACAAAAGCCCTGGGGATCTGTGCTTTCCCAGAGACGCAACATCTCATTGCGCTCGGACCGCGGCAGCGCCTCTTGCCAAAAAGGCAAACGTCCGGCTCCTTCTCCCACAAGGAAGGGCCCAGCCCTGAAAGCTCTTGCTGCTCTTCACGGTGCCTTGGTGCCCTATCTACAGGCACAACAGCCCTGGGGATCTGTGCTTTCCCAGAGACGCAACATCTCATGGCGATCGGCCGCGGCAGCGCCTCTTGCCGAAAAGGCAAACGTCCGGCTCCTTCTCCCACAAGGAAGGGCCCAGCCCTGAAAGCTGTTGCTGCTCTTCACGGTGCCTTGGCACCCTATCTACAGGCACAACAGCAGTGGGGATCTATGCTTTCCCAGAGACGCAAGATCTCATGGTGCTCGGCCGCGGCAGAGCCTCTTGCCGAAAAGGCAAACGTCCGGCTCCTTCTTCCACAAGGAAGGGCCCAGCCATGAAAGCTCTTGCTGCTCTTCACGGTGCCTTGGCGCCCTATGTACAGGCACAAAAGCCCTGGGGATCTGTGCTTTCCCAGAGACGCAACATCTCATGGCGCTCGGCCGCGGCAGAGCCTCTTCCCGAAAAGGCAAACGTCCGGCTCCTTCTCCCACAAGGAAGGGCCCGGCCCTGTAAGCTGTTCCTGCCCTTCACGGTGCCTTGGCGCCCTATCTACAGGCACAACAGCCCTGGGGATCTGTGCTTTTCCAGAGACGCAAGATCTCATGGCGCTCGGCCGCGGCAGCGCCTCTTGCCGAAAAGGCAAACGTCCGGCTCCTTCTCCCACAAAGAAGGGCCCAGCCCTGAAAGCTGTTGCTGCTCTTCACGGTGCCTTGGCGCCCTATCTACAGGCACAGCAGCAGTGGGGATCTGTGCTTTCCCAGAGACGCAACATCTCATGGTGCTCGGCCGCAGGCAGAGCCTCTTGCCGAAAAGGCAAACGTCCGGCTCCTTCTCCCACAAGGAAGGGCCCAGCCCTGAAAGCTGTTGCTGCTCTTCACGGTGCCTTGGCGCCCTATCTACAGGCACAACAGCAGTGGGGATCTGTGCTTTCCCAGAGACGCAAGATCTCATGGCGCTCGGCCGCGGCAGAGCCTCTTGCCGAAAAGGCAAACGTCCGGCTCCTTCTCCCACAAGGAAGGGCCCAGCCCTGAAAGCTCTTGCTGCTCTTCACGGTGCCTTGGCGCCCTATCTACAGGCACAGCAGCAGTGGGGATCTGTGCTTTCCCACAGACGCAACATCTCATGGTGCTCGGCCGCGGCAGAGCCTCTTGCCGAAAAGGCAAACGTCCGGCTCCTTCTCCCACAAGGAAGGGCCCAGCCCTGAAAGCTCTTGCTGCTCTTCACGGTGCCTTGGCGCCCTATCTACAGGCACAGCAGCAGTGGGGATTTGTGCTTTCCCAGAGACGCAACATCTCATGGTGCTCGGCCGCGGCAGAGCCTCTTGCCGAAAAGGCAAACGTCCGGCTCCTTCTCCCACAAGGAAGGGCCCAGCCCTGAAAGCTCTTGCTGCTCTTCACGGTGCCTTGGCGCCCTATCTACAGGCACAACAGCAGTGGGGATCTGTGCTTTCCCAGAGACGCAACATCTCATGGCGCTCGGCCGCAGCAGAGCCTCTTGCCGAAAAGGAAAACGTCCGGCTCCTTCTCCCACAAGGAAGGGCTCAGCCCTCAAAGCTCTTGCTGCTCTTCACGGTGCCTTGGCGCCCTATCTACAGGCACAACAGCACTGGGGATCTGTGAATTCCCAGAGACGCAACATCTCATGGCGCTCGGCCTCGGCAGAGCCTCTTGCCGAACAGGCAAACGTCCGGCTCCTTCTTCCACAAGGAAGGGCCCAGCCCTGAAAGCTCTTGCTGCTCTTCACGGTGCCTTGGCGCCCTATCTACAGGCACAACAGCCCTGGGGATCTGTGCTTTCCCAGAGACGCAACATCTCATGGCGCTCGGCCGCGGCAGAGCCTCTTGCCGAAAAGGCAAAAGTCCGGCTCCTTCTCCCACAAGGAAGGGCCCAGCCCTGAAAGTTGTTGCTGCTCTTCACGGTGCCTTGGCGCCCTATCTACAGGCACAACAGCCCTGGGGATCTGTGCTTTCCCACAGACGCAACATCTCATGGCGCTCGGCCGCGGCAGCGCCTCTTGCCGAAAAGGCAAACGTCCGGCTCCTTCTCCCAGAAGGAAGGGCCGAGCCCTGAAAGCTGTTGCTGCTTTTCACGGTGCCTTGGCGCCCTATCTACAGGCACAGCAGCAGTGGGGATCTGTGCTCTCCCAGTGACGTAAGATCTCATTGCGCTCGGCCGCGGCAGCGACTGTTGTTGAAAAGGCAAACGTCCGGCTCCTTCTCCCACAAGGAAGGGCCCAGCCCTGTAAGCTCGTGCTGCTCTTCACGGTGCCTTGGCACCGTATCTACAGGCACAACAGCAGTGGGGATCTGTACTTTCCCAGAGTCGGAACATCTCATGGCACTCGGCCGCTGCAGAGCCTCTTGCCGAAAAGGCAAACGTCCGGCTCCTTCTCCCACAAGGAAGGGCCCAGCCCTGAAAGCTGTTGCTGCCCTTCACGGTGCCTTGGCGCCCTATGTACAGGCACAAAAGCCCTGGGGATCTGTGCTTTCCCAGAGACGCAACATCTCATTGCGCTCGGCCGCGGCAGCGCCTCTTGCCAAAAAGGCAAACGTCCGGCTCCTTCTCCCACAAGGAAGGGCCCAGCCCTGAAAGCTCTTGCTGCTCTTCACGGTGCCTTGGCGCCCTATCTACAGGCACAACAGCCCTGGGGATCTGTGCTTTCCCAGAGACGCAACATCTCATGGCGATCGGCCGCGGCAGCGCCTCTTGCCGAAAAGGCAAACGTCCGGCTCCTTCTCCCACAAGGAAGGGCCCAGCCCTGAAAGCTCTTGCTGCTCTTCACGGTGCCTTGGCGCCCTATCTACAGGCACAACAGCCCTGGGGATCTGTGCTTTCCCAGAGACGCAAGATCTCATGGCGCTCGGCCGCGGCAGCGCCTCTTGCCGAAAAGGCAAACGTCCGGCTCCTTCTCCCAGAAGGAAGGGCCAAGCCCTGAAAGCTCTTGCTGCTCTTCACGGTGCCTTGGCACCCTATCTACAGGCACAACAGCAGTGGGGATCTGTGCTCTCCCAGAGACGTAAGATCTCATTGCGCTCGGCCGCGGCAGAGCCTCTTGATGAAAAGGCAAACGTCCGGCTCCTTCTCCCACAAGGAAGGGCCCAGCCCTGAAAGCTCTTGCTGCTCTTCACGGTGCCTTGGCGCCCTATGTACAGGCACAACAGCAGTGGGGATCTGTGCTTTCCCAGAGACGCAACATCTCATGGCGCTCGGCCGCGGCAGAGCCTCTTGCCGAAAAGGCGAACGTCCGGCTCCTTCTCCCACAAGGAAGGGCCCGGCCCTGAAAGCTGTTGCTGCCCTTCACGGTGCCTTGGCGCCCTATCTACAGGCACAACAGCCCTGGGGATCTGTGCTTTCCCAGAGACGCAACATCTCATGGCGCTCGGCCGCGGCAGAGCCTCTTGCCGAAAAGGCAAACGTCCGGCTCCTTCTCCCACAAGGAAGGGCCCGGCCCTGAAAGCTGTTGCTGCCCTTCACGGTGCCTTGGCGCCCTATGTACAGGCACAACAGCCCTGGGGATCTGTGCTTTTCCAGAGACGCAAGATCTCATGGCGCTCGGCCGCGGCAGAGCCTTTTGCCGAAAAGGCAAACGTCCGGCTCCTTCTCCCACAAGGAAGGGCCCGGCCCTGTAAGCTGTTGCTGCCCTTCACGGTGCCTTGGCGCCCTATCTACAGGCACAACAGCCCTGGGGATCTGTGCTTTTCCAGAGACGCAAGATCTCATGGCGCTCGGCCGCGGCAGCGCCTCTTGCCGAAAAGGCAAACGTCCGGCTCCTTCTCCCACAAGGAAGGGCCCAGCCCTGAAAGTTGTTGCTGCTCTTCACGGTGCCTTGGCGCCCTATCTACAGGCACAACAGCAGTGGGGATCTGTGCTTTCCCACAGACGCAACATCTCATGGCGCTCGGCCGCGGCAGAGCCTCTTGCCGAAAAGGCAAACGTCCGGCTCCTTCTCCCACAAGGAAGGGCCCAGCCCTGTAAGCTCTTGCTGCTCTTCACGGTGCCTTGGCGCCCTATCTACAGGCAGAAGAGCAGTGGGGATCTGTGCTTTCCCAGAGACGCAACATCTCATGGCGCTCGGCCGCGGTAGATCCTGTTGCCGAAAAGGCAAAAGTCCGGCTCCTTCTCCCACAAGGAAGGGCCCAGCCCTGAAAGCTGTTGCTGCTCTTCACGGTGCCTTGGCACCCTATCTACAGGCACAACAGCAGTGGGGATCTATGCTTTCCCAGAGACGCAAGATCACATGGTGCTCGGCCGCGGCAGAGCCTCTTGCCGAAAAGGCAAACGTCCGGCTCCTTCTTCCACAAGGAAGGGCCCAGCCATGAAAGCTCTTGCTGCTCTTCACGGTGCCTTGGCGCCCTATGTACAGGCACAAGAGCAGTGGGGATCTGTGCTTTCCCAGAGACGCAACATCTCATGGCGCTCGGCCGCGGCAGAGCCTCTTCCCGAAAAGGCAAACGTCCGGCTCCTTCTCCCACAAGGAAGGGCCCGGCCCTGTAAGCTGTTCCTGCCCTTCACGGTGCCTTGGCGCCCTATCTACAGGCACAACAGCCCTGGGGATCTGTGCTTTTCCAGAGACGCAAGATCTCATGGCGCTCGGCCGCGGCAGCGCCTCTTGCCGAAAAGGCAAACGTCCGGCTCCTTCTCCCACAAAGAAGGGCCCAGCCCTGAAAGCTGTTGCTGCTCTTCACGGTGCCTTGGCGCCCTATCTACAGGCACAGCAGCAGTGGGGATCTGTGCTTTCCCAGAGACGCAACATCTCATGGTGCTCGGCCGCGGCAGAGCCTCTTGCCGAAAAGGCAAACGTCCGGCTCCTTCTCCCACAAGGAAGGGCCCAGCCCTGAAAGCTGTTGCTGCTCTTCACGGTGCCTTGGCGCCCTATCTACAGGCACAACAGCAGTGGGGATCTGTGCTTTCCCAGAGACGCAAGATCTCATGGCGCTCGGCCGCGGCAGAGCCTCTTGCCGAAAAGGCAAACGTCCGGCTCCTTCTCCCACAAGGAAGGGCCCAGCCCTGAAAGCTCTTGCTGCTCTTCACGGTGCCTTGGCGCCCTATCTACAGGCACAGCAGCAGTGGGGATCTGTGCTTTCCCACAGACGCAACATCTCATGGTGCTCGGCCGCGGCAGAGCCTCTTGCCGAAAAGGCAAACGTCCGGCTCCTTCTCCCACAAGGAAGGGCCCAGCCCTGAAAGCTCTTGCTGCTCTTCACGGTGCCTTGGCGCCCTATCTACAGGCACAGCAGCAGTGGGGATTTGTGCTTTCCCAGAGACGCAACATCTCATGGTGCTCGGCCGCGGCAGAGCCTCTTGCCGAAAAGGCAAACGTCCGGCTCCTTCTCCCACAAGGAAGGGCCCAGCCCTGAAAGCTCTTGCTGCTCTTCACGGTGCCTTGGCGCCCTATCTACAGGCACAACAGCAGTGGGGATCTGTGCTTTCCCAGAGACGCAACATCTCATGGCGCTCGGCCGCAGCAGAGCCTCTTGCCGAAAAGGAAAACGTCCGGCTCCTTCTCCCACAAGGAAGGGCTCAGCCCTCAAAGCTCTTGCTGCTCTTCACGGTGCCTTGGCGCCCTATCTACAGGCACAACAGCACTGGGGATCTGTGAATTCCCAGAGACGCAACATCTCATGGCGCTCGGCCTCGGCAGAGCCTCTTGCCGAACAGGCAAACGTCCGGCTCCTTCTTCCACAAGGAAGGGCCCAGCCCTGAAAGCTCTTGCTGCTCTTCACGGTGCCTTGGCGCCCTATCTACAGGCACAACAGCCCTGGGGATCTGTGCTTTCCCAGAGACGCAACATCTCATGGCGCTCGGCCGCGGCAGAGCCTCTTGCCGAAAAGGCAAAAGTCCGGCTCCTTCTCCCACAAGGAAGGGCCCAGCCCTGAAAGTTGTTGCTGCTCTTCACGGTGCCTTGGCGCCCTATCTACAGGCACAACAGCCCTGGGGATCTGTGCTTTCCCACAGACGCAACATCTCATGGCGCTCGGCCGCGGCAGCGCCTCTTGCCGAAAAGGCAAACGTCCGGCTCCTTCTCCCAGAAGGAAGGGCCGAGCCCTGAAAGCTGTTGCTGCTTTTCACGGTGCCTTGGCGCCCTATCTACAGGCACAGCAGCAGTGGGGATCTGTGCTCTCCCAGTGACGTAAGATCTCATTGCGCTCGGCCGCGGCAGCGACTGTTGTTGAAAAGGCAAACGTCCGGCTCCTTCTCCCACAAGGAAGGGCCCAGCCCTGTAAGCTCGTGCTGCTCTTCACGGTGCCTTGGCACCGTATCTACAGGCACAACAGCAGTGGGGATCTGTACTTTCCCAGAGTCGGAACATCTCATGGCGCTCGGCCGCGGCAGCGCCTCTTGCCGAAAAGGCAAACGTCCGGCTCCTTCTCCCACAAGGAAGGGCCCAGCCCTGAAAGCTGTTGCTGCCCTTCACGGTGCCTTGGCGCCCTATGTACAGGCACAAAAGCCCTGGGGATCTGTGCTTTCCCAGAGACGCAACATCTCATTGCGCTCGGCCGCGGCAGCGCCTCTTGCCAAAAAGGCAAACGTCCGGCTCCTTCTCCCACAAGGAAGGGCCCAGCCCTGAAAGCTCTTGCTGCTCTTCACGGTGCCTTGGCGCCCTATCTACAGGCACAACAGCCCTGGGGATCTGTGCTTTCCCAGAGACGCAACATCTCATGGCGATCGGCCGCGGCAGCGCCTCTTGCCGAAAAGGCAAACGTCCGGCTCCTTCTCCCACAAGGAAGGGCCCAGCCCTGAAAGCTCTTGCTGCTCTTCACGGTGCCTTGGCGCCCTATCTACAGGCACAACAGCCCTGGGGATCTGTGCTTTCCCAGAGACGCAAGATCTCATGGCGCTCGGCCGCGGCAGCGCCTCTTGCCGAAAAGGCAAACGTCCGGCTCCTTCTCCCAGAAGGAAGGGCCAAGCCCTGAAAGCTCTTGCTGCTCTTCACGGTGCCTTGGCACCCTATCTACAGGCACAACAGCAGTGGGGATCTGTGCTCTCCCAGAGACGTAAGATCTCATTGCGCTCGGCCGCGGCAGAGCCTCTTGATGAAAAGGCAAACGTCCGGCTCCTTCTCCCACAAGGAAGGGCCCAGCCCTGAAAGCTCTTGCTGCTCTTCACGGTGCCTTGGCGCCCTATGTACAGGCACAACAGCAGTGGGGATCTGTGCTTTCCCAGAGACGCAACATCTCATGGCGCTCGGCCGCGGCAGAGCCTCTTGCCGAAAAGGCGAACGTCCGGCTCCTTCTCCCACAAGGAAGGGCCCGGCCCTGAAAGCTGTTGCTGCCCTTCACGGTGCCTTGGCGCCCTATCTACAGGCACAACAGCCCTGGGGATCTGTGCTTTCCCAGAGACGCAACATCTCATGGCGCTCGGCCGCGGCAGAGCCTCTTGCCGAAAAGGCAAACGTCCGGCTCCTTCTCCCACAAGGAAGGGCCCGGCCCTGAAAGCTGTTGCTGCCCTTCACGGTGCCTTGGCGCCCTATGTACAGGCACAACAGCCCTGGGGATCTGTGCTTTTCCAGAGACGCAAGATCTCATGGCGCTCGGCCGCGGCAGAGCCTTTTGCCGAAAAGGCAAACGTCCGGCTCCTTCTCCCACAAGGAAGGGCCCGGCCCTGTAAGCTGTTGCTGCCCTTCACGGTGCCTTGGCGCCCTATCTACAGGCACAACAGCCCTGGGGATCTGTGCTTTTCCAGAGACGCAAGATCTCATGGCGCTCGGCCGCGGCAGCGCCTCTTGCCGAAAAGGCAAACGTCCGGCTCCTTCTCCCACAAGGAAGGGCCCAGCCCTGAAAGTTGTTGCTGCTCTTCACGGTGCCTTGGCGCCCTATCTACAGGCACAACAGCAGTGGGGATCTGTGCTTTCCCACAGACGCAACATCTCATGGCGCTCGGCCGCGGCAGAGCCTCTTGCCGAAAAGGCAAACGTCCGGCTCCTTCTCCCACAAGGAAGGGCCCAGCCCTGTAAGCTCTTGCTGCTCTTCACGGTGCCTTGGCGCCCTATCTACAGGCAGAAGAGCAGTGGGGATCTGTGCTTTCCCAGAGACGCAACATCTCATGGCGCTCGGCCGCGGTAGATCCTGTTGCCGAAAAGGCAAAAGTCCGGCTCCTTCTCCCACAAGGAAGGGCCCAGCCCTGAAAGCTGTTGCTGCTCTTCACGGTGCCTTGGCACCCTATCTACAGGCACAACAGCAGTGGGGATCTATGCTTTCCCAGAGACGCAAGATCACATGGTGCTCGGCCGCGGCAGAGCCTCTTGCCGAAAAGGCAAACGTCCGGCTCCTTCTTCCACAAGGAAGGGCCCAGCCATGAAAGCTCTTGCTGCTCTTCACGGTGCCTTGGCGCCCTATGTACAGGCACAAGAGCAGTGGGGATCTGTGCTTTCCCAGAGACGCAACATCTCATGGCGCTCGGCCGCGGCAGAGCCTCTTCCCGAAAAGGCAAACGTCCGGCTCCTTCTCCCACAAGGAAGGGCCCGGCCCTGTAAGCTGTTCCTGCCCTTCACGGTGCCTTGGCGCCCTATCTACAGGCACAACAGCCCTGGGGATCTGTGCTTTCCCAGAGACGCAACATCTCATGGCGCTCGGCCGCGGCAGAGCCTCTTGCCGAAAAGGCAAACGTCCGGCTCCTTCTCCCACAAGGAAGGGCCCAGCCCTGAAAGCTCTTGCTGCTCTTCACGGTGCCTTGGCGCCCTATCTACAGGCACAACAGCCCTGGGGATCTGTGCTTTCCCAGAGACGCAACATCTCATGGCGCTCGGCCGCGGCAGCGCCTCTTGCCGAAAAGGCAAACGTCCGGCTCCTTCTCCCACAAGGAAGGGCCAAGCCCTGAAAGCTCTTGCTGCTCTTCACGGTGCCTTGGCACCCTATCTACAGGCACAACAGCAGTGGGGATCTGTGCTCTCCCAGAGACGTAAGATCTCATTGCGCTCGGCCGCGGCAGAGCCTCTTGATGAAAAGACAAACGTCCGGCTCCTTCTCCCACAAGGAAGGGCCCAGCCCTGAAAGCTCTTGCTGCTCTTCACGGTGCCTTGGCGCCCTATCTACAGGCACAACAGCAGTGGGGATCTGTACTTTCCCAGAGACGCAACATCTCATGGCGCTCGGCCGCGGCAGAGCCTCTTGCCGAAAAGGCAAACGTCCGGCTCCTTCTCCCACAAGGAAGGGCCCGGCCCTGTAAGCTCTTGCTGCTCTTCACGGTGCCTTGGCGCCCTATCTACAGGCACAACAGCCCTGGGGATCTGTGCTTTCCCACAGACGCAACATCTCATGGCGCTCGGCCGCGGCAGAGCCTCTTGCCGAAAAGGCAAACGTCCGGCTCCTTCTCCCACAAGGAAGGGCCCGGCCCTGAAAGCTGTTGCTGCCCTTCACGGTGCCTTGGCGCCCTATCTACAGGCACAACAGCCCTGGGGATCTGTGCTTTTCCAGAGACGCAACATCTCATGGCGCTCGGCCGCGGTAGATCCTGTTGCCGAAAAGGCAAACGTCCGGCTCCTTCTCCCACAAGGAAGGGCCCAGCCCTGAAAGCTGTTGCTGCCCTTCACGGTGCCTTGGCGCCCTATCTACAGGCAGAAGAGCAGTGGGGATCTGTGCTTTCCCAGAGACGCAACATCTCATGGCGCTCGGCCGCAGCAGAGCCTCTTGCCGAAAAGGCAAACGTCCGGCTCCTTCTCCCACAAGGAAGGGCCCATCCTTGAAAGCTCTTGCTGCTCTTCACGGTGCCTTGGCGCCCTATCTACAGGCACAACAGCAGTGGGGATCTGTGCTTTCCCAGAGACGCAACATCTCATGGCGCTCGGCCGCGGCAGAGCCTCTTGCCGAAAAGGCAAACGTCCGGCTCCTTCTCCCACAAGGAAGGGCCCAGCCCTGAAAGCTGTTGCTGCTCTTCACGGTGCCTTGGCGCCCTATCTACAGGCACAACAGCAGTGGGGATCTATGCTTTCCCAGAGACGCAACATCTCATGGTGCTCGGCCGCGGCAGAGCCTCTTGCCGAAAAGGCAAACGTCCGGCTCCTTCTCCCACAAGGAAGGGCCCAGCCATGAAAGCTCTTGCTGCTCTTCACGGTGCCTTGGCGCCCTATGTACAGGCACAAGAGCAGTGGGGATCTGTGCTTTCCCAGAGACGCAACATCTCATGGCGCTCGGCCGCGGCAGAGCCTCTTGCCGAAAAGGCAAACGTCCGGCTCCTTCTCCCACAAGGAAGGGCCCAGCCCTGTAAGCTGTTCCTGCCCTTCACGGTGCCTTGGCGCCCTATCTACAGGCACAACAGCCCTGGGGATCTGTGCTTTTCCAGAGACGCAAGATCTCATGGCGCTCGGCCGCGGCAGCGCCTCTTGCCGAAAAGGCAAACGTCCGGCTCCTTCTCCCACAAGGAAGGGCCCAGCCCTGAAAGCTCTTGCTGCTCTTCACGGTGCCTTGGCGCCCTATGTACAGGCACAACAGCAGTGGGGATCTGTGCTTTCCCAGAGACGCAACATCTCATGGCGCTCGGCCGCGGCAGAGCCTCTTGCCGAAAAGGCAAACGTCCGGCTCCTTCTCCCACAAGGAAGGGCCCATCCTTGAAAGCTCTTGCTGCTCTTCACGGTGCCTTGGCACCCTATCTACAGGCACAACAGCAGTGGGGATCTGTGCTTTCCCAGAGACGCAACATCTCATGGCGCTCGGCCGCGGCAGCGCCTCTTGCCGAAAAGGCAAACGTCCGGCTCCTTCTCCCACAAGGAAGGGCCCAGCCCTGAAAGCTCTTGCTGCTCTTCACGGTGCCTTGGCGCCCTATCTACAGGCACAACAGCCCTGGGGATCTGTGCTTTCCCAGAGACGCAACATCTCATGGCGCTCGGCCGCGGCAGCGCCTGTTGCCGAAAAGGCAAACGTCCGGCTCCTTCTCCCACAAGGAAGGGCCCAGCCCTGAAAGCTCTTGCTGCTCTTCACGGTGCCTTGGCGCCCTATCTACAGGCACAACAGCCCTGGGGATCTGTGCTTTCCCAGAGACGCAAGATCTCATGGCGCTCGGCCGCGGCAGCGCCTCTTGCCGAAAAGGCAAACGTCCGGCTACTTCTCCCACAAGGAAGGGCCCAGCCCTGTAAGCTCGTGCTACTCTTCACGGTGCCTTGGCGCCCTATTTACAGGCACAACAGCAGTGGGGATCTGTGCTTTCCCAGAGACGCAACATCTCATGGCGCTCGGCCGCGGCAGCGCCTCTTGCCGAAAAGGCAAACGTCCGGCTCCTTCTCCCACAAGGAAGGGCCCAGCCCTGAAAGCTGTTTCTGCTCTTCACGGTGCCTTGGCGCCCTATGTACAGGCACAACAGCAGTGGGGATCTGTGCTTTCCCAGAGACGCAACATCTCATGGCGATCGGCCGCGGCAGCGCCTCTTGCCGAAAAGGCAAACGTCCGGCTCCTTCTCCCACAAGGAAGGGCCCAGCCCTGTAAGCTCTTGCTGCTCTTCACGGTGCCTTGGCGCCCTATCTACAGGCACAACAGCCCTGGGGATCTGTGCTTTCCCACAGACGCAACATCTCATGGCGCTGGCCGCGGTAGATCCTGTTGCCGAAAAGGCAAACGTCCGGCTCCTTCTCCCACAAGGAAGGGCCCAGCCCTGTAAGCTGTTGCTGCTCTTCACGGTGCCTTGGCGCCCTATCTACAGGCACAACAGCAGTGGGGATTTGTGCTTTCCCAGAGACGCAAGATCTCATGGTGCTCGGCCGCGGCAGAGCCTCTTGCCGAAAAGGCAAACATCCGGCTCCTTCTCCCACAAGGAAGGGCCCGGCCCTGTAAGCTGTTGCTGCCCTTCACGGTGCCTTGGCGCCCTATCTACAGGCACATCAGCCCTGGGGATCTGTGCTTTTCCAGAGACGCAAGATCTCATGGCGCTCGGCCGCGGCATCGCCTCTTGCCGAAAAGGCAAACGTCCGGCTCCTTCTCCCACAAGGAAGGGCCCAGCCCTGAAATCTGTTGCTGCTCTTCACGGTGCCTTGGCGCCCTATCTACAGGCACAACAGCAGTGGGGATCTGTGCTTTCCCAGAGACGCAAGATCTCATGGCGCTCGGCCGCGGCAGCGCCTCTTGCCGAAAAGGCAAACGTCCGGCTCCTTCTCCCACAAGGAAGGGCCCATCCTTGAAAGCTGTTGCTGCTCTTCACGGTGCCTTGGCACCCTATCTACAGGCACAACAGCCCTGGGGATCTGTGCTTTCCCAGAGACGCAACATCTCATGGCGCTCGGCCGCGGCAGAGCCTTTTGCCGAAAAGGCAAACGTCCGGCTCCTTCTCCCACAAGGAAGGGCCCAGCCCTGAAAGCTCTTGCTGCTCTTCACGGTGCCTTGGCGCCCTATCTACAGGCACAGCAGCAGTGGGGATCTGTGCTTTCCCAGAGACGCAACATCTCATGGTGCTCGGCCGCGGCAGAGACTCTTGCCGAAAAGGCAAACGTCCGGCTCCTTCTCCCACAAGGAAGGGCCCAGCCCTGAAAGCTGTTGCTGCTCTTCACGGTGCCTTGGCGCCCTATCTACAGGCACAACAGCAGTGGGGATCTGTGCTTTCCCAGAGACGCAAGATCTCATGGTGCTCGGCCGCGGCAGAGCCTCTTGCCGAAAAGGCAAACGTCCGGCTCCTTCTCCCACAAGGAAGGGCCCAGCCCTGAAAGCTCTTGCTGCTCTTCACGGTGCCTTGGCGCCCTATCTACAGGCACAGCAGCAGTGGGGATCTGTGCTTTCCCACAGACGCAACATCTCATGGTGCTCGGCCGCGGCAGAGCCTCTTGCCGAAAAGGCAAACGTCCGGCTCCTTCTCCCACAAGGAAGGGCCCAGCCCTGAAAGCTCTTGCTGCTCTTCACGGTGCCTTGGCGCCCTATCTACAGGCACAGCAGCAGTGGGGATCTGTGCTTTCCCAGAGACGCAACATCTCATGGTGCTCGGCCGCGGCAGAGCCTCTTGCCGAAAAGGCAAACGTCCGGCTCCTTCTCCCACAAGGAAGGGCCCAGCCCTGAAAGCTGTTGCTGCTCTTCACTGTGCCTTGGCGCCCTATCTACAGGCACAACAGCAGTGGGGATCTGTGCTTTCCCAGAGACGCAAGATCTCATGGTGCTCGGCCGCGGCAGAGCCTCTTGCCGAAAAGGCAAACGTCCGGCTCCTTCTCCCACAAGGAAGGGCCCAGCCATGAAAGCTGTTGCTGCTCTTCACGGTGCCTTGGCGCCCTATCTACAGGCACAACAGCAGTGGGGATCTGTGCTTTCCCAGAGACGCAACATCTCATGGCGCTCGGCCGCGGCAGAGCCTCTTGCCGAAAAGGCAAACGTCCGGCTCCTTCTCCCACAAGGAAGGGCCCGGCCCTGTAAGCTGTTGCTGCCCTTCACGGTGCCTTGGCGCCCTATCTACAGGCACAACAGCCCTGGGGATCTGTGCTTTTCCAGAGACGCAAGATCTCATGGCGCTCGGCCGCGGCAGCGCCTCTTGCCGAAAAGGCAAACGTCCGGCTCCTTCTCCCACAAGGAAGGGCCCAGCCCTGAAAGCTGTTGCTGCTCTTCACGGTGCCTTGGCACCCTATCTACAGGCACAACAGCAGTGGGGATCTGTGCTTTCCCAGAGACGCAACATCTCATGGCGCTCGGCCGCGGCAGAGCCTCTTGCCGAAAAGGCAAACGTCCGGCTCCTTCTCCCACAAGGAAGGGCCCAGCCCTGAAAGCTGTTGCTGCTCTTCACGGTGCCTTGGCGCCCTATCTACATGCACAACAGCACTGGGGATCTGTGCTTTTCCAGAGACGCAAGATCTCATGGCGCTCGGCCGCGGCAGCGCCTCTTGCCGAAAAGGCAAACGTCCGGCTCCTTCTCCCACAAGGAAGGGCCCGGCCCTGAAAGCTGTTCCTGCCCTTCACGGTGCCTTAGTGCCCTATCTACAGGCACAACAGCCCTAGGGATCTGTGCTTTTCCAGAGACGCAAGATCTCATGGCGCTCGGCCGCGGCAGCGCCTCTTGCCGAAAAGGCAAACGTCCGGCTCCTTCTCCCACAAGGAAGGGCCCAGCCCTGAAAGCTGTTGCTGCTCTTCACGGTGCCTTGGCGCCCTATCTACAGGCACAACAGCAGTGGGGATCTGTGCTTTCCCAGAGACACAACATCTCATGGCGCTCGGACGCGGCAGAGCCTCTTGCCGAAAAGGCAAACGTCCGGCTCCTTCTCCCACAAGGAAGGGCCCAGCCCTGAAAGCTCTTGGTGCTCTTCACGGTGCCTTGGCGCCCTATCTACAGGCACAACAGCAGTGGGGATCTGTGCTTTCCCAGAGACGCAAGATCTCATGGCGCTCGGACGCGGCAGAGCCTCTTGCCGAAAAGGAAAACGTCCGGCTCCTTCTCCCACAAGGAAGGGCCCGGCCCTGTAAGCTGTTGCTGCCCTTCACGGTGCCTTGGCGCCCTATCTACAGGCACAACAGCCCTGGGGATCTGTGCTTTTCCAGAGACGCAACATCTCATGGCGCTCGGCCGCGGCAGAGCCTCTTGCCGAAAAGGCAAAAGTCCGGCTCCTTCTCCCACAAGGAAGGGCCCAGCCCTGTAAGCTCTTGCTGCTCTTCACGGTGCCTTGGCGCCCTATCTACAGGCAGAAGAGCAGTGGGGATCTGTGCTTTCCCAGAGACGCAAGATCTCATGGCGCTCGGACGCGGCAGAGCCTCTTGCCGAAAAGGCAAACGTCCGGCTCCTTCTCCCACAAGGAAGGGCCCAGCCCTGAAAGCTCTTGCTGCTCTTCACGGTGCCTTGGCGCCCTATGTACAGGCAGAAGAGCAGTGGGGATCTGTGCTTTCCCAGAGACGCAACATCTCATGGCGCTCGGCCGCGGCAGAGCCTCTTGCCGAAAAGGCAAACGTCCGGCTCCTTCTCCCACAAGGAAGGGCCCAGCCCTGTAAGCTCTTGCTGCTCTTCACGGTGCCTTGGCGCCCTATCTACAGGCACAACAGCAGTGGGGATCTGTGCTTTCCCACAGACGCAACATATGGCGCTCGGCCGCGGCAGAGCCTCTTGCCGAAAAGGCAAACGTCCGGCTCCTTCTCCCACAAGGAAGGGCCCATCCTTGAAAGCTCTTGCTGCTCTTCACGGTGCCTTGGCACCCTATCTACAGGCACAACAGCAGTGGGGATCTGTGCTTTCCCAGAGACGCAACATCTCATGGCGCTCGGCCGCGGCAGAGCCTCTTGCCGAAAAGGCAAACGTCCGGCTCCTTCTCCCACAAGGAAGGGCCCAGCCCTGTAAGCTCTTGCTGCTCTTCACGGTGCCTTGGCGCCCTATCTACAGGCAGAAGAGCAGTGGGGATCTGTGCTTTCCCAGAGACGCAACATCTCATGGCGCTCGGCCGCGGCAGAGCCTCTTGCCGAAAAGGCAAACGTCCGGCTCCTTCTCCCACAAGGAAGGGCCCAGCCCTGTAAGCTCTTGCTGCTCTTCACGGTGCCTTGGCGCCCTATCTACAGGCACAACAGCCCTGGGGATCTGTGCTTTCCCACAGACGCAACATCTCATGGCGCTCGGCCGCGGCAGAGCCTCTTGCCGAAAAGGCAAACGTCCGGCTCCTTCTCCCACAAGGAAGGGCCCAGCCCTGAAAGCTCTTGCTGCCCTTCACGGTGCCTTGGCGCCCTATCTACAGGCACAACAGCCCTGGGGATCTGTGCTTTCCCAGAGACGCAACATCTCATGGCGCTCGGCCGCGGCAGCGCCTCTTGCCGAAAAGGCAAACGTCCGGCTCCTTCTCCCACAAGGAAGGGCCCGGCCCTGAAAGCTGTTGCTGCCCTTCACGGTGCCTTGGTGCCCTATCTACAGGCACAACAGCAGTGGGGATCTGTGCTTTCCCAGAGACGCAACATCTCATGGCGCTCGGCCGCGGCAGAGCCTCTTGCCGAAAAGGCAAACGTCCGGCTCCTTCTCCCACAAGGAAGGGCCCATCCTTGAAAGCTCTTGCTGCTCTTCACGGTGCCTTGGCGCCCTATCTACAGGCACAACAGCAGTGGGGATCTGTGCTTTCCCAGAGACGCAACATCTCATGGCGCTCGGCCGCGGCAGAGCCTCTTGCCGAACAGGCAAACGTCCGGCTCCTTCTCCCACAAGGAAGGGCCCAGCCCTGAAAGCTCTTGCTGCTCTTCACGGTGCCTTGGCGCCCTATCTACAGGCACAACAGCCCTGGAGATCTGTGCTTTCCCAGAGACGCAAGATCTCATGGCGCTCGGCCGCGGCAGCGCCTCTTGCCGAAAAGGCAAACGTCCGGCTCCTTCTCCCACAAGGAAGGGCCCAGCCCTGAAAGCTGTTGCTGCTCTTCACGGTGCCTTGGCGCCCTATCTACAGGCACAACAGCAGTGGGGATCTGTGCTTTCCCACAGACGCAACATTTCATGGCGCTCGGCCGCGGCAGAGCCTCTTGCCGAAAAGGCAAACGTCCGCATCATTCTCCCACAAGGAAGGGCCCAGCCCTGAAAGCTGTTGCTGCTCTTCACGGTGCCTTGGCGCCCTATCTACAGGCACAACAGCAGTGGGGATCTGTGCTTTCCCAGAGACGCAACATCTCATGGCGCTCGGCCGCGGCAGCGCCTCTTGCCGAAAAGGCAAACGTCCGGCTCCTTCTCCCACAAGGAAGGGCCCATCCTTGAAAGCTCTGGCTGCTCTTCACGGTGCCTTGGCACCCTATCTACAGGCAGAAGAGCAGTGGGGATCTGTGCTTTCCCAGAGACGCAAGATCTCATGGCGCTCGGACGCGGCAGAGCCTCTTGCCGAAAAGGCAAACGTCCGGCTCCTTCTCCCACAAGGAAGGGCCCAGCCCTGAAAGCTCTTGCTGCTCTTCACGGTGCCTTGGCGCCCTATGTACAGGCAGAAGAGCAGTGGGGATCTGTGCTTTCCCAGAGACGCAAGATCTCATGGCGCTCGGCCGCGGCAGAGCCTCTTGCCGAAAAGGCAAACGTCCGGCTCCTTCTCCCACAAGGAAGGGCCCAGCCCTGTAAGCTCTTGCTGCTCTTCACGGTGCCTTGGCGCCATATCTACAGGCACAACAGCCCTGGGGATCTGTGCTTTCCCACAGACGCAACATCTCATGGCGCTCGGCCGCGGCAGAGCCTCTTGCCGAAAAGGCAAACGTCCGGCTCCTTCTCCCACAAGGAAGGGCCCAGCCCTGAAAGCTGTTGCTGCCCTTCACGGTGCCTTGGCGCCCTATCTACAGGCACAACAGCCCTGGGGATCTGTGCTTTTCCAGAGACGCAAGATCTCATGGCGCTCGGCCGCGGCAGCGCCTCTTGCCGAAAAGGCAAACGTCCGGCTCCTTCTCCCACAAGGAAGGGCCCGGCCCTGAAAGCTGTTGCTGCCCTTCACGGTGCCTTGGTGCCCTATCTACAGGCACAACAGCAGTGGGGATCTGTGCTTTCCCAGAGACGCAAGATCTCATGGCGCTCGGCCGCGGCAGAGCCTCTTGCCGAAAAGGCAAACGTCCGGCTCCTTCTCCCACAAGGAAGGGCCCATCCTTGAAAGCTCTTGCTGCTCTTCACGGTGCCTTGGCGCCCTATCTACAGGCACAACAGCAGTGGGGATCTGTGCTTTCCCAGAGACGCAAGATCTCATGGCGCTCGGCCGCGGCAGCGCCTCTTGCCGAAAAGGCAAACGTCCGGCTCCTTCTCCCACAAGGAAGGGCCAAGCCCTGAAAGCTCTTGCTGCCCTTCACGGTGCCTTGGCGCCCTATCTACAGGCACAACAGCCCTGGGGATCTGTGCTTTCCCAGAGACGCAAGATCTCATGGCGCTCGGCCGCGGCAGAGCCTCTTGCCGAAAAGGCAAACGTCCGGCTCCTTCTCCCACAAGGAAGGGCCCAGCCCTGAAAGCTGTTGCTGCCCTTCACGGTGCCTTGGCGCCCTATCTACAGGCACAACAGCAGTGGGGATCTGTGCTTTCCCAGAGACGCAAGATCTCATGGCGCTCGGCCGCGGCAGCGCCTCTTGCCGAAAAGGCAAACGTCCGGCTCCTTCTCCCACAAGGAAGGGCCCGGCCCTGAAAGCTGTTGCTGCCCTTCACGGTGCCTTGGTGCCCTATCTACAGGCACAACAGCAGTGGGGATCTGTGCTTTCCCAGAGACGCAAGATCTCATGGCGCTCGGCCGCGGCAGAGCCTCTTGCCGAAAAGGCAAACGTCCGGCTCCTTCTCCCACAAGGAAGGGCCCATCCTTGAAAGCTCTTGCTGCTCTTCACGGTGCCTTGGCGCCCTATCTACAGGCACAACAGCAGTGGGGATCTGTGCTTTCCCAGAGACGCAAGATCTCATGGCGCTCGGCCGCGGCAGCGCCTCTTGCCGAAAAGGCAAACGTCCGGCTCCTTCTCCCACAAGGAAGGGCCAAGCCCTGAAAGCTCTTGCTGCCCTTCACGGTGCCTTGGCGCCCTATCTACAGGCACAACAGCCCTGGGGATCTGTGCTTTCCCACAGACGCAACATCTCATGGCGCTCGGCCGCGGCAGAGCCTCTTGCCGAAAAGGCAAACGTCCGCATCATTCTCCCACAAGGAAGGGCCCAGCCCTGAAAGCTGTTGCTGCTCTTCACGGTGCCTTGGCGCCCTATCTACAGGCACAACAGCAGTGGGGATCTGTGCTTTCCCAGAGACGCAACATCTCATGGCGCTCGGCCGCGGCAGCGCCTCTTGCCGAAAAGGCAAACGTCCGGCTCCTTCTCCCACAAGGAAGGGCCCATCCTTGAAAGCTCTGGCTGCTCTTCACGGTGCCTTGGCACCCTATCTACAGGCACAACAGCAGTGGGGATCTGTGCTTTCCCAGAGACGCAACATCTCATGGCGCTCGGCCGCGGCAGAGCCTCTTGCCGAAAAGGCAAACGTCCGGCTCCTTCTCCCACAAGGAAGGGCTCGGCCCTGTAAGCTGTTGCTGCCCTTCACGGTGCCTTGGCACCCTATCTACAGGCACAACAGCAGTGGGGATCTGTGCTTTCCCAGAGACGCAAGATCTCATGGCGCTCGGCCGCGGCAGCGCCTCTTGCCGAAAAGGCAAACGTCCGGCTCCTTCTCCCACAAGGAAGGGCCCAGCCCTGAAAGCTCTTGCTGCTCTTCACGGTGCCTTGGCGCCCTATCTACAGGCAGAAGAGCAGTGGGGATCTGTGCTTTCCCAGAGACGCAACATCTCATGGCGCTCGGCCGCGGCAGAGCCTCTTGCCGAAAAGGCAAACGTCCGGCTCCTTCTCCCACAAGGAAGGGCCCAGCCCTGTAAGCTCTTGCTGCTCTTCACGGTGCCTTGGCGCCCTATCTACAGGCACAACAGCAGTGGGGATCTGTGCTTTCCCACAGACGCAACATCTCATGGCGCTCGGCCGCGGCAGCGCCTCTTGCCGAAAAGGCAAACGTCCGGCTCCTTCTCCCACAAGGAAGGGCCCGGCCCTGAAAGCTGTTGCTGCCCTTCACGGTGCCTTGGCGCCCTATCTACAGGCACAACAGCCCTGGGGATCTGTGCTTTTCCAGAGACGCAAGATCTCATGGCGCTCGGCCGCGGCAGCGCCTCTTGCCGAAAAGGCAAACGTCCGGCTCCTTCTCCCACAAGGAAGGGCCCGGCCCTGAAAGCTGTTGCTGCCCTTCACGGTGCCTTGGCGCCCTATCTACAGGCACAACAGCCCTGGGGATCTGTGCTTTTCCAGAGACGCAACATCTCATGGCGCTCGGCCGCGGCAGCGCCTCTTGCCGAAAAGGCAAACGTCCGGCTCCTTCTCCCACAAGGAAGGGCCCAGCCCTGAAAGCTCTTGCTGCTCTTCACGGTGCCTTGGCGCCCTATCTACAGGCACAACAGCAGTGGGGATCTGTGCTTTCCCACAGACGCAACATCTCATGGCGCTCGGCCGCGGCAGAGCCTCTTGCCGAAAAGGCAAACGTCCGGCTCCTTCTCCCACAAGGAAGGGCCCATCCTTGAAAGCTCTTGCTGCTCTTCACGGTGCCTTGGCACCCTATCTACAGGCACAACAGCAGTGGGGATCTGTGCTTTCCCAGAGACGCAACATCTCATGGCGCTCGGCCGCGGCAGAGCCTCTTGCCGAAAAGGCAAACGTCCGGCTCCTTCTCCCACAAGGAAGGGCCCAGCCCTGTAAGCTCTTGCTGCTCTTCACGGTGCCTTGGCGCCCTATCTACAGGCACAACAGCAGTGGGGATCTGTGCTTTCCCAGAGACGCAACATCTCATGGCGCTCGGACGCGGCAGAGCCTCTTGCCGAAAAGGCAAACGTCCGGCTCCTTCTCCCACAAGGAAGGGCCCAGCCCTGAAAGCTCTTGCTGCTCTTCACGGTGCCTTGGCGCCCTATGTACAGGCAGAAGAGCAGTGGGGATCTGTGCTTTCCCAGAGACGCAAGATCTCATGGCGCTCGGCCGCGGCAGAGCCTCTTGCCGAAAAGGCAAACGTCCGGCTCCTTCTCCCACAAGGAAGGGCCCAGCCCTGTAAGCTCTTGCTGCTCTTCACGGTGCCTTGGCGCCATATCTACAGGCACAACAGCCCTGGGGATCTGTGCTTTCCCACAGACGCAACATCTCATGGCGCTCGGCCGCGGCAGAGCCTCTTGCCGAAAAGGCAAACGTCCGGCTCCTTCTCCCACAAGGAAGGGCCCAGCCCTGAAAGCTGTTGCTGCCCTTCACGGTGCCTTGGCGCCCTATCTACAGGCACAACAGCCCTGGGGATCTGTGCTTTTCCAGAGACGCAAGATCTCATGGCGCTCGGCCGCGGCAGCGCCTCTTGCCGAAAAGGCAAACGTCCGGCTCCTTCTCCCACAAGGAAGGGCCCGGCCCTGAAAGCTGTTGCTGCCCTTCACGGTGCCTTGGTGCCCTATCTACAGGCACAACAGCAGTGGGGATCTGTGCTTTCCCAGAGACGCAAGATCTCATGGCGCTCGGCCGCGGCAGAGCCTCTTGCCGAAAAGGCAAACGTCCGGCTCCTTCTCCCACAAGGAAGGGCCCATCCTTGAAAGCTCTTGCTGCTCTTCACGGTGCCTTGGCGCCCTATCTACAGGCACAACAGCAGTGGGGATCTGTGCTTTCCCAGAGACGCAAGATCTCATGGCGCTCGGCCGCGGCAGCGCCTCTTGCCGAAAAGGCAAACGTCCGGCTCCTTCTCCCACAAGGAAGGGCCAAGCCCTGAAAGCTCTTGCTGCCCTTCACGGTGCCTTGGCGCCCTATCTACAGGCACAACAGCAGTGGCGATCTGTGCTTTCCCAGAGACGCAAGATCTCATGGCGCTCGTTCGCGGCAGCGCCTCTTGCCGAAAAGGCAAACGTCCGGCTCCTTCTCCCACAAGGAAGGGCCCAGCCCTGAAAGCTCTTGCTGCTCTTCACGGTGCCTTGGCGCCCTATCTACAGGCACAACAGCAGTGGGGATCTGTGCTTTCCCAGAGACGCAACATCTCATGGCGCTCGGCCGCGGCAGAGCCTCTTGCCGAAAAGGCAAACGTCCGGCTCCTTCTCCCACAAGGAAGGGCCCATCCTTGAAAGCTCTTGCTGCTCTTCATGGTGCCTTGGCACCCTATCTACAGTCACAGCAGCCCTGGGGATCTGTGCTTTCCCAGAGACGCAACATCTCATGGCGCTCGGCCGCGGCAGAGCCTCTTGCCGAAAAGGCAAACGTCCGGCTCCTTCTCCCACAAGGATGGGCCCAGCCCTGAAAGCTCTTGCTGCTCTTCACGGTGCCTTGGCGCCCTATCTACAGGCACAACAGCAGTGGGGATCTGTGCTTTCCCACAGACGCAACATTTCATGGCGCTCGGCCGCGGCAGAGCCTCTTGCCGAAAAGGCAAACGTCCGGCTCCTTCTCCCACAAGGAAGGGCCCAGCCCTGAAAGCTGTTGCTGCTCTTCACGGTGCCTTGGCGCCCTATCTACAGGCACAACAGCAGTGGGGATCTGTGCTTTCCCAGAGACGCAACATCTCATGGCGCTCGGCCGCGGCAGCGCCTCTTGCCGAAAAGGCAAACGTCCGGCTCCTTCTCCCACAAGGAAGGGCCCGGCCCTGAAAGCTGTTGCTGCCCTTCACGGTGCCTTGGTGCCCTATCTACAGGCACAACAGCAGTGGGGATCTGTGCTTTCCCAGAGACGCAAGATCTCATGGCGCTCGGCCGCGGCAGAGCCTCTTGCCGAAAAGGCAAACGTCCGGCTCCTTCTCCCACAAGGAAGGGCCCGGCCCTGTAAGCTGTTGCTGCCCTTCACGGTGCCTTGGCACCCTATCTACAGGCACAACAGCAGTGGGGATCTGTGCTTTCCCAGAGACGCAAGATCTCATGGCGCTCGGCCGCGGCAGCGCCTCTTGCCGAAAAGGCAAACGTCCGGCTCCTTCTCCCACAAGGAAGGGCCCAGCCCTGAAAGCTCTTGGTGCTCTTCACGGTGCCTTGGCGCCCTATCTACAGGCACAACAGCAGTGGGGATCTGTGCTTTCCCAGAGACGCAACATCTCATGGCGCTCGGCCGCGGCAGAGCCTCTTGCCGAAAAGGCAAACGTCCGGCTCCTTCTCCCACAAGGAAGGGCCCATCCTTGAAAGCTCTTGCTGCTCTTCACGGTGCCTTGGCACCCTATCTACAGCACAACAGCAGTGGGGATCTGTGCTTTCCCACAGACGCAACATCTCATGGCGCTCGGCCGCGGCAGAGCCTCTTGCCGAAAAGGCAAACGTCCGGCTCCTTCTCCCACAAGGAAGGGCCCGGCCCTGAAAGCTCTTGCTGCTCTTCACGGTGCCTTGGCGCCCTATCTACAGGCAGAAGAGCAGTGGGGATCTGTGCTTTCCCAGAGACGCAACATCTCATGGCGCTCGGCCGCAGCAGAGCCTCTTGCCGAAAAGGCAAACGTCCGGCTCCTTCTCCCACAAGGAAGGGCCCGGCCCTGAAAGCTGTTGCTGCCCTTCACGGTGCCTTGGTGCCCTATCTACAGGCACAACAGCCCTGGAGATCTGTGCTTTTCCAGAGACGCAAGATCTCATGGCGCTCGGCCACGGCAGCGCCTCTTGCCGAAAAGGCAAACGTCCGGCTCCTTCTCCCACAAGGAAGGGCCCAGCCCTGAAAGCTGTTGCTGCTCTTCACGGTGCCTTGGCGCCCTATCTACAGGCAGAAGAGCAGTGGGGATCTGTGCTTTCCCAGAGACGCAAGATCTCATGGCGCTCGGCCGCGGCAGAGCCTCTTGCCGAAAAGGCAAACGTCCGGCTCCTTCTCCCACAAGGAAGGGCCCAGCCCTGAAAGCTCTTGCTGCTCTTCACGGTGCCTTGGCGCCCTATCTACAGGCACAACAGCCCTGGGGATCTGTGCTTTTCCAGAGACGCAAGATCTCATGGCGCTCGGCCGCGGCAGAGCCTCTTGCCGAAAAGGCAAACGTCCGGCTCCTTCTCCCACAAGGAAGGGCCCGGCCCTGAAAGCTGTTGCTGCCCTTCACGGTGCCTTGGTGCCCTATCTACAGGCACAACAGCCCTGGAGATCTGTGCTTTTCCAGAGACGCAAGATCTCATGGCGCTCGGCCGCGGCAGCGCCTCTTGCCGAAAAGGCAAACGTCCGGCTCCTTCTCCCACAAGGAAGGGCCCAGCCCTGAAAGCTGTTGCTGCTCTTCACGGTGCCTTGGCGCCCTATCTACAGGCAGAAGAGCAGTGGGGATCTGTGCTTTCCCAGAGACGCAAGATCTCATGGCGCTCGGCCGCGGCAGAGCCTCTTGCCGAACAGGCAAACGTCCGGCTCCTTCTCCCACAAGGAAGGGCCCAGCCCTGAAAGCTCTTGCTGCTCTTCACGGTGCCTTGGCGCCCTATCTACAGGCACAACAGCCCTGGGGATCTGTGCTTTCCCAGAGACGCAACATCTCATGGCGCTCGGCCGCGGCAGAGCCTCTTGCCGAAAAGGCAAACGTCCGGCTCCTTCTCCCACAAGGAAGGGCCCAGCCCTGAAAGCTGTTGCTGCCCTTCACGGTGCCTTGGCGCCCTATCTACAGGCACAACAGCAGTGGGGATCTGTGCTTTCCCAGAGACGCAACATCTCATGGCGCTCGGCCGCGGCAGAGCCTCTTGCCGAAAAGGCAAACGTCCGCATCATTCTCCCACAAGGAAGGGCCCAGCCCTGAAAGCTGTTGCTGCTCTTCACGGTGCCTTGGCGCCCTATCTACAGGCACAACAGCAGTGGGGATCTGTGCTTTCCCAGAGACGCAACATCTCATGGCGCTGGGCCGCGGCAGCGCCTCTTGCCGAAAAGGCAAACGTCCGGCTCCTTCTCCCACAAGGAAGGGCCCATCCTTGAAAGCTCTGGCTGCTCTTCACGGTGCCTTGGCACCCTATCTACAGGCACAACAGCAGTGGGGATCTGTGCTTTCCCAGAGACGCAACATCTCATGGCGCTCGGCCGCGGCAGAGCCTCTTGCCGAAAAGGCAAACGTCCGGCTCCTTCTCCCACAAGGAAGGGCCCGGCCCTGAAAGCTGTTGCTGCCCTTCACGGTGCCTTGGCACCCTATGTACAGGCACAACAGCACTGGGGATCTGTGCTTTCCCAGAGACGCAAGATCTCATGGCGCTCGGCCGCGGCAGCGCCTCTTGCCGAAAAGGCAAACGTCCGGCTCCTTCTCCCACAAGGAAGGGCCCAGCCCTGAAAGCTCTTGCTGCTCTTCACGGTGCCTTGGCACCCTATCTACAGGCAGAAGAGCAGTGGGGATCTGTGCTTTCCCAGAGACGCAACATCTCATGGCGCTCGGCCGCGGCAGAGCCTCTTGCCGAAAAGGCAAACGTCCGGCTCCTTCTCCCACAAGGAAGGGCCCATCCTTGAAAGCTTTTTCTGCTCTTCACGGTGCCTTGGCACCCTATCTACAGGCACAACAGCAGTGGGGATCTGTGCTTTCCCACAGACGCAACATCTCATGGCGCTCGGCCGCGGCAGAGCCTCTTGCCGAAAAGGCAAACGTCCGGCTCCTTCTCCCACAAGGAAGGGCCCAGCCCTGTAAGCTGTTGCTGCTCTTCACGGTGCCTTGGCGCCCTATCTACAGGCAGAAGAGCAGTGGGGATCTGTGCTTTCCCAGAGACGCAAGATCTCATGGCGCTCGGACGCGGCAGAGCCTCTTGCCGAAAAGGCAAACGTCCGGCTCCTTCTCCCACAAGGAAGGGCCCAGCCCTGAAAGCTCTTGCTGCTCTTCACGGTGCCTTGGCGCCCTATGTACAGGCACAACAGCAGTGGGGATCTGTGCTTTCCCAGAGACGCAACATCTCATGGCGCTCGGCCGCGGCAGAGCCTCTTGCCGAAAAGGCAAACGTCCGGCTCCTTCTCCCACAAGGAAGGGCCCAGCCCTGTAAGCTCTTGCTGCTCTTCACGGTGCCTTGGCGCCCTATCTACAGGCACAACAGCCCTGGGGATCTGTGCTTTCCCAGAGACGCAACATCTCATGGCGCTCGGCCGCGGCAGAGCCTCTTGCCGAAAAGGCAAACGTCCGGCTCCTTCTCCCACAAGGATGGGCCCAGCCCTGAAAGCTCTTGCTGCTCTTCACGGTGCCTTGGCGCCCTATCTACAGGCACAACAGCAGTGGGGATCTGTGCTTTCCCAGAGACGCAACATCTCATGGCGCTCGGCCGCGGCAGAGCCTCTTGCCGAAAAGGCAAACGTCCGCATCATTCTCCCACAAGGAAGGGCCCAGCCCTGAAAGCTGTTGCTGCTCTTCACGGTGCCTTGGCGCCCTATCTACAGGCAGAAGAGCAGTGAGGATCTGTGCTTTCCCAGAGACGCAACATCTCATGGCGCTGGGCCGCGGCAGCGCCTCTTGCCGAAAAGGCAAACGTCCGGCTCCTTCTCCCACAAGGAAGGGCCCATCCTTGAAAGCTCTGGCTGCTCTTCACGGTGCCTTGGCACCCTATCTACAGGCACAACAGCAGTGGGGATCTGTGCTTTCCCAGAGACGCAACATCTCATGGCGCTCGGACGCGGCAGAGCCTCTTGCCGAAAAGGCAAACGTCCGGCTCCTTCTCCCACAAGGAAGGGCCCAGCCCTGAAAGCTCTTGCTGCTCTTCACGGTGCCTTGGCGCCCTATGTACAGGCACAACAGCAGTGGGGATCTGTGCTTTCCCAGAGACGCAACATCTCATGGCGCTCGGCCGCGGCAGAGCCTCTTGCCGAAAAGGCAAACGTCCGGCTCCTTCTCCCACAAGGAAGGGCCCAGCCCTGAAAGCTCTTGCTGCTCTTCACGGTGCCTTGGCGCCCTATCTACAGGCACAACAGCAGTGGGGATCTGTGCTTTCCCAGAGACGCAACATCTCATGGTGCTCGGCCGCGGCAGCGCCTCTTGCCGAAAAGGCAAACGTCCGGCTACTTCTCCCACAAGGAAGGGCCCAGCCATGAAAGCTCTTGCTGCTCTTCACGGTGCCTTGGCGCCCTATGTACAGGCACAAGAGCACTGGGGATCTGTGCTTTCCCAGAGACGCAACATCTCATGGCGCTCGGCCGCGGCAGAGCCTCTTGCCGAAAAGGCAAACGTCCGGCTCCTTCTCCCACAAGGAAGGGCCCGGCCCTGAAAGCTGTTGCTGCCCTTCACGGTGCCTTGGCGCCCTATCTACAGGCACAACAGCCCTGAGGATCTGTGCTTTTCCACAGACGCAAGATCTCATGGCGCTCAGCCGCGGCAGAGCCTCTTGCCGAAAAGGCAAACGTCCGGCTCCTTCTCCCACAAGGAAGGGCCCGGCCCTGAAAGCTGTTGCTGCCCTTAACGGTGCCTTGGTGCCCTATCTACAGGCACAACAGCCCTGGGGATCTGTGCTTTTCCAGAGACGCAAGATCTCATGGCGCTCGGCCGCGGCAGCGCCTCTTGCCGAAAAGGCAAACGTCCGGCTCCTTCTCCCACAAGGAAGGGCCCATCCTTGAAAGCTCTTGCTGCTCTTCACGGTGCCTTGGCACCCTATCTACAGGCACAACAGCAGTGGGGATCTGTGCTTTCCCAGAGACGCAAGATCTCATGGCGCTCGGCCGCGGCAGAGCCTCTTGCCGAAAAGGCAAACGTCCGGCTCCTTCTCCCACAAGGATGGGCCCAGCCCTGTAAGCTCTTGCTGCTCTTCACGGTGCCTTGGCGCCCTATCTACAGGCACAACAGTAGTGGGGATCTGTGCTTTCCCAGAGACGCAACATCTCATGGCGCTCGGACGCGGCAGAGCCTCTTGCCGAAAAGGCAAAAGTCCGGCTCCTTCTCCCACAAGGAAGGGCCCAGCCCTGAAAGCTCTTGCTGCTCTTCACGGTGCCTTGGCGCCCTATCTACAGGCACAACAGCAGTGGGGATCTGTGCTTTCCCAGAGACGCAAGATCTCATGGCGCTCGGCCGCGGCAGAGCCTCTTGCCGAACAGGCAAACGTCCGGCTCCTTCTCCCACAAGGAAGGGCCCAGCCCTGAAAGCTCTTGCTGCTCTTCACGGTGCCTTGGCGCCCTATCTACAGGCACAACAGCCCTGGGGATCTGTGCTTTCCCAGAGACGCAACATCTCATGGCGCTCGGCCGCGGCATAGCCTCTTGCCGAAAAGGCAAACGTCCGGCTCCTTCTCCCACAAGGATGGGCCCAGCCCTGAAAGCTCTTGCTGCTCTTCACGGTGCCTTGGCGCCCTATCTACAGGCACAACAGCAGTGGGGATCTGTGCTTTCCCAGAGACGCAACATCTCATGGCGCTCGGCCGCGGCAGAGCCTCTTGCCGAAAAGGCAAACGTCCGGCTCCTTCTCCCACAAGGAAGGGCCCAGCCCTGAAAGCTGTTGCTGCTCTTCACGGTGCCTTGGCGCCCTATCTACAGGCAGAAGAGCAGTGGGGATCTGTGCTTTCCCAGAGACGCAACATCTCATGGCGCTCGGCCGCGGCAGAGCCTCTTGCCGAAAAGGCAAACGTCCGGCTCCTTCTCCCACAAGGAAGGGCCCAGCCCTGTAAGCTCTTGCTGCTCTTCACGGTGCCTTGGCGCCCTATCTACAGGCACAACAGCAGTGGGGATCTGTGCTTTCCCACAGACGCAACATCTCATGGCGCTCGGCCGCGGCAGAGCCTCTTGCCGAAAAGGCAAACGTCCGGCTCCTTCTCCCACAAGGAAGGGCCCGGCCCTGAAAGCTGTTGCTGCCCTTCACGGTGCCTTGGCGCCCTATCTACAGGCACAACAGCCCTGGGGATCTGTGCTTTTCCAGAGACGCAAGATCTCATGGCGCTCGGCCGCGGCAGCGCCTCTTGCCGAAAAGGCAAACGTCCGGCTCCTTCTCCCACAAGGAAGGGCCCGGCCCTGAAAGCTGTTTCTGCCCTTCACGGTGCCTTGGTGCCCTATCTACAGGCACAACAGCAGTGGGGATCTGTGCTTTCCCACAGACGCAACATCTCATGGCGCTCGGCCGCGGCAGAGCCTCTTGCCGAAAAGGCAAACGTCCGGCTCCTTCTCCCACAAGGAAGGGCCCATCCTTGAAAGCTCTTGCTGCTCTTCACGGTGCCTTGGCACCCTATCTACAGGCACAAGAGCAGCGGGGATCTGTGCTTTCCCAGAGACGCAACATCTCATGGCGCTCGGCCGCGGCAGAGCCTCTTGCCGAAAAGGCAAACGTCCGGCTCCTTCTCCCACAAGGAAGGGCCCAGCCCTGTAAGCTCTTGCTGCTCTTCACGGTGCCTTGGCGCCCTATCTACAGGCACAACAGCAGTGGGGATCTGTGCTTTCCCAGAGACGCAAGATCTCATGGCGCTCGGACGCGGCAGAGCCTCTTGCCGAAAAGGCAAACGTCCGGCTCCTTCTCCCACAAGGAAGGGCCCAGCCCTGAAAGCTCTTGCTGCTCTTCACGGTGCCTTGGCGCCCTATCTACAGGCACAACAGCAGTGGGGATCTGTGCTTTCCCAGAGACGCAAGATCTCATGGCGCTCGGCCGCGGCAGCGCCTCTTGCCGAAAAGGCAAACGTCCGGCTCCTTCTCCCACAAGGAAGGGCCCGGCCCTGTAAGCTGTTGCTGCCCTTCACGGTGCCTTGGCGCCCTATCTACAGGCACAACAGCCCTGGGGATCTGTGCTTTCCCAGAGACGCAAGATCTCATGGCGCTCGGCCGCGGCAGCGCCTCTTGCCGAAAAGGCAAACGTCCGGCTCCTTCTCCCACAAGGAAGGGCCCAGACCTGAAAGCTCTTGCTGCTCTTCACGGTGCCTTGGCGCCCTATCTACAGGCACAACAGCAGTGGGGATCTGTGCTTTCCCAGAGACGCAACATCTCATGGCGCTCGGCCGCGGCAGAGCCTCTTGCCGAAAAGGCAAACGTCCGGCTCCTTCTCCCACAAGGAAGGGCCCGGCCCTGAAAGCTGTTGCTGCCCTTCACGGTGCCTTGGTGCCCTATCTACAGGCACAACAGCCCTGGAGATCTGTGCTTTTCCAGAGACGCAAGATCTCATGGCGCTCGGCCGCGGCAGCGCCTCTTGCCGAAAAGGCAAACGTCCGGCTCCTTCTCCCACAAGGAAGGGCCCAGCCCTGAAAGCTGTTGCTGCTCTTCACGGTGCCTTGGCGCCCTATCTACAGGCAGAAGAGCAGTGGGGATCTGTGCTTTCCCAGAGACGCAAGATCTCATGGCGCTCGGCCGCGGCAGAGCCTCTTGCCGAACAGGCAAACGTCCGGCTCCTTCTCCCACAAGGAAGGGCCCGGCCCTGAAAGCTGTTGCTGCCCTTCACGGTGCCTTGGTGCCCTATCTACAGGCACAACAGCCCTGGAGATCTGTGCTTTTCCAGAGACGCAAGATCTCATGGCGCTCGGCCGCGGCAGCGCCTCTTGCCGAAAAGGCAAACGTCCGGCTCCTTCTCCCACAAGGAAGGGCCCAGCCCTGAAAGCTGTTGCTGCTCTTCACGGTGCCTTGGCGCCCTATCTACAGGCAGAAGAGCAGTGGGGATCTGTGCTTTCCCAGAGACGCAAGATCTCATGGCGCTCGTCCGCGGCAGAGCCTCTTGCCGAACAGGCAAACGTCCGGCTCCTTCTCCCACAAGGAAGGGCCCAGCCCTGAAAGCTCTTGCTGCTCTTCACGGTG
Organism: Harpia harpyja; assembly: GCF_026419915.1. Lineage (NCBI taxonomy): Eukaryota > Metazoa > Chordata > Aves > Accipitriformes > Accipitridae > Harpia > Harpia harpyja. The sequence goes on along the minus strand of NW_026293222.1, from coordinate 38,231 downwards.
CCTTGGCGCCCTATCTACAGGCACAACAGCCCTGGAGATCTGTGCTTTTCCAGAGACGCAAGATCTCATGGCGCTCGGCCGCGGCAGCGCCTCTTGCCGAAAAGGCAAACGTCCGGCTCCTTCTCCCACAAGGAAGGGCCCAGCCCTGAAAGCTGTTGCTGCTCTTCACGGTGCCTTGGCGCCCTATCTACAGGCAGAAGAGCAGTGGGGATCTGTGCTTTCCCAGAGACGCAACATCTCATGGCGCTCGGCCGTGTCAGAGCCTCTTGCCGAACAGGCAAACGTCCGGCTCCTTCTCCCACAAGGAAGGGCCCAGCCCTGAAAGCTCTTGCTGCTCTTCACGGTGCCTTGGCGCCCTATCTACAGGCACAACAGCCCTGGGGATCTGTGCTTTCCCAGAGACGCAACATCTCATGGCGCTCGGCCGCGGCAGAGCCTCTTGCCGAAAAGGCAAACGTCCGGCTCCTTCTCCCACAAGGATGGGCCCAGCCCTGAAAGCTCTTGCTGCTCTTCACGGTGCCTTGGCGCCCTATCTACAGGCACAACAGCAGTGGGGATCTGTGCTTTCCCACAGACGCAACATCTCATGGCGCTCGGCCGCGGCAGAGCCTCTTGCCGAAAAGGCAAACGTCCGCATCATTCTCCCACAAGGAAGGGCCCAGCCCTGAAAGCTGTTGCTGCTCTTCACGGTGCCTTGGCGCCCTATCTACAGGCACAACAGCAGTGGGGATCTGTGCTTTCCCAGAGACGGAACATCTCATGGCGCTCGGCCGCGGCAGAGCCTCTTGCCGAAAAGGCAAACGTCCGGCTCCTTCTCCCACAAGGAAGGGCCCGGCCCTGTAAGCTGTTGCTGCCCTTCACGGTGCCTTGGCACCCTATCTACAGGCACAACAGCAGTGGGGATCTGTGCTTTCCCAGAGACGCAAGATCTCATGGCGCTCGGCCGCGGCAGCGCCTCTTGCCGAAAAGGCAAACGTCCGGCTCCTTCTCCCACAAGGAAGGGCCCAGCCCTGAAAGCTCTTGCTGCTCTTCACGGTGCCTTGGCGCCCTATCTACAGGCAGAAGAGCAGTGGGGATCTGTGCTTTCCCAGAGACGCAACATCTCATGGCGCTCGGCCGCGGCAGAGCCTCTTGCCGAAAAGGCAAACGTCCGGCTCCTTCTCCCACAAGGAAGGGCCCAGCCCTGTAAGCTCTTGCTGCTCTTCACGGTGCCTTGGCGCCCTATCTACAGGCACAACAGCAGTGGGGATCTGTGCTTTCCCACAGACGCAACATCTCATGGCGCTCGGCCGCGGCAGCGCCTCTTGCCGAAAAGGCAAACGTCCGGCTCCTTCTCCCACAAGGAAGGGCCCGGCCCTGAAAGCTGTTGCTGCCCTTCACGGTGCCTTGGCGCCCTATCTACAGGCACAACAGCCCTGGGGATCTGTGCTTTTCCAGAGACGCAAGATCTCATGGCGCTCGGCCGCGGCAGCGCCTCTTGCCGAAAAGGCAAACGTCCGGCTCCTTCTCCCACAAGGAAGGGCCCGGCCCTGTAAGCTGTTGCTGCCCTTCACGGTGCCTTGGCGCCCTATCTACAGGCACAACAGCCCTGGGGATCTGTGCTTTTCCAGAGACGCAACATCTCATGGCGCTCGGCCGCGGCAGCGCCTCTTGCCGAAAAGGCAAACGTCCGGCTCCTTCTCCCACAAGGAAGGGCCCAGCCCTGAAAGCTGTTGCTGCTCTTCACGGTGCCTTGGCGCCCTATCTACAGGCACAACAGCAGTGGGGATCTGTGCTTTCCCAGAGACGCAACATCTCATGGCGCTCGGCCGCGGCAGAGCCTCTTGCCGAAAAGGCAAACGTCCGGCTCCTTCTCCCACAAGGAAGGGCCCATCCTTGAAAGCTCTTGCTGCTCTTCACGGTGCCTTGGCACCCTATCTACAGGCACAACAGCAGTGGGGATCTGTGCTTTCCCACAGACGCAACATCTCATGGCGCTCGGCCGCGGCAGAGCCTCTTGCCGAAAAGGCAAACGTCCGGCTCCTTCTCCCACAAGGAAGGGCCCAGCCCTGTAAGCTGTTGCTGCTCTTCACGGTGCCTTGGCGCCCTATCTACAGGCAGAAGAGCAGTGGGGATCTGTGCTTTCCCAGAGACGCAAGATCTCATGGCGCTCGGACGCGGCAGAGCCTCTTGCCGAAAAGGCAAACGTCCGGCTCCTTCTCACACAAGGAAGGGCCCAGCCCTGAAAGCTCTTGCTGCTCTTCACGGTGCCTTGGCGCCCTATGTACAGGCAGAAGAGCAGTGGGGATCTGTGCTTTCCCAGAGACGCAAGATCTCATGGCGCTCGGCCGCGGCAGAGCCTCTTGCCGAAAAGGCAAACGTCCGGCTCCTTCTCCCACAAGGAAGGGCCCGGCCCTGAAAGCTGTTTCTGCCCTTCACGGTGCCTTGGTGCCCTATCTACAGGCACAACAGCAGTGGGGATCTGTGCTTTCCCAGAGACGCAAGATCTCATGGCGCTCGGCCGCGGCAGAGCCTCTTGCCGAAAAGGCAAACGTCCGGCTCCTTCTCCCACAAGGAAGGGCCCGGCCCTGAATGCTGTTTCTGCCCTTCACGGTGCCTTGGTGCCCTATCTACAGGCACAACAGCAGTGGGGATCTGTGCTTTCCCAGAGACGCAACATCTCATGGCGCTCGGCCGCAGCAGAGACTCTTGCTAAAAAGGCAAACGTCCGGCTCCTTCTCCCACAAGGAAGGGCCCAGCCCTGAAAGCTGTTGCTGCTCTTCACGGTGCCTTGGCGCCCTATCTACAGGCACAACAGCAGTGGGGATCTGTGCTTTCCCACAGACGCAAGATCTCATGGCGCTCGGCCGCGGCAGCGCCTCTTGCCGAAAAGGCAAACGTCCGGCTCCTTCTCCCACAAGGAAGGGCCCAGCCCTGAAAGCTGTTGCTGCTCTTCACGGTGCCTTGGCGCCCTATGTACAGGCACAACAGCAGTGGGGATCTGTGCTTTCCCAGAGACGCAACATCTCATGGCGCTCGGCTGCGGCAGAGCCTCTTGCCGAAAAGGCAAACGTCCGGCTCCTTCTCCCACAAGGAAGGGCCCAGCCCTGTAAGCTCTTGCTGCTCTTCACGGTGCCTTGGCGCCCTATCTACAGGCACAACAGCAGTGGGGATCTGTGCTTTCCCAGAGACGCAAGATCTCATGGCGCTCGGCCGCGGCAGAGCCTCTTGCCGAAAAGGCAAACGTCCGGCTCCTTCTCCCACAAGGAAGGGCCCAGCCCTGAAAGCTCTTGCTGCTCTTCACGGTGCCTTGGCGCCCTATCTACAGGCACAACAGCAGTGGGGATCTGTGCTTTCCCAGAGACGCAACATCTCATGGCGCTCGGCCGCGGCAGAGCCTCTTGCCGAAAAGGCAAACGTCCGGCTCCTTCTCCCACAAGGAAGGGCCCATCCTTGAAAGCTCTTGCTGCTCTTCACGGTGCCTTGGCACCCTATCTACAGGCACAACAGCAGTGGGGATCTGTGCTTTCCCAGAGAAGCAAGATCTCATGGCGCTCGGCCGTGGCAGCGCCTCTTGCCGAAAAGGCAAACGTCCGGCTCCTTCTCCCACAAGGAAGGGCCCATCCTTGAAAGCTCTTGCTGCTCCTCACGGTGCCTTGGCGCCCTATCTACAGGCACAACAGCAGTGGGCATCTGTGCTTTCCCAGAGACGCAACATCTCATGGCGCTCGGCCGCGGCAGAGCCTCTTGCCGAAAAGGCAAACGTCCGGCTCCTTCTCCCACAAGGAAGGGCCCAGCCCTGAAAGCTCTTGCTGCTCTTCACGGTGCCTTGGCGCCCTATCTACAGGCACAACAGCAGTGGGGATCTGTGCTTTCCCAGAGACGCAACATCTCATGGCGCTCGGCCGCGGCAGAGCCTCTTGCCGAAAAGGCAAACGTCCGGCTCCTTCTCCCACAAGGAAGGGCCCAGCCCTGAAAGCTGTTGCTGCCCTTCACGGTGCCTTGGCGCCCTATCTACAGGCACAACAGCACTGGGGATCTGTGCTTTCCCAGAGACACAACATCTCATGGCGCTCGGCCGCAGCAGAGCCTCTTGCCGAAAAGGAAAACGTCCGGCTCCTTCTCCCACAAGGAAGGGCTCAGCCCTCAAAGCTCTTGCTGCTCTTCACGGTGCCTTGGCGCCCTATCTACAGGCACAACAGCACTGGGGATCTGTGAATTCCCAGAGACGCAACATCTCATTGCGCTCGGCCGCGGCAGAGCCTCTTGCCGAACAGGCAAACGTCCGGCTCCTTCTCCCACAAGGAAGGGCCCAGCCCTGAAAGCTCTTGCTGCTCTTCACGGTGCCTTGGCGCCCTATCTACAGGCACAACAGCCCTGGGGATCTGTGCTTTCCCAGAGACGCAACATCTCATGGCGCTCGGCCGCGGCAGAGCCTCTTGCCGAAAAGGCAAACGTCCGGCTCCTTCTCCCACAAGGAAGGGCCCAGCCCTGAAAGCTGTTGCTGCTCTTCACGGTGCCTTGGCGCCCTATCTACAGGCACAACAGCAGTGGGGATCTGTGCTTTCCCAGAGACGCAACATCTCATGGCGCTCGGCCGCAGCAGAGCCTCTTGCCGAAAAGGAAAACGTCCGGCTCCTTCTCCCACAAGGAAGGGCTCAGCCTTCAAAGCTGTTGCTGCTCTTCACGGTGCCTTGGCGCCCTATCTACAGGCAGAAGAGCAGTGGGAATCTGTGCTTTCCCAGAGAAGCAAGATCTCATGGCGCTCGGCCGCGGCAGCGCCTCTTGCCGAAAAGGCAAACGTCCGGCTCCTTCTCCCACAAGGAAGGGCCCATCCTTGAAAGCTGTTGCTGCTCTTCACGGTGCCTTGGCGCCCTATCTACAGGCACAACAGCAGTGGGGATCTGTGCTTTCCCAGAGACGCAAGATCTCATGGCGCTCGGCCGCGGCAGCGCCTCTTGCCGAAAAGGCAAACGTCCGGCTCCTTCTCCCACAAGGAAGGGCCCAGCCCTCAAAGCTCTTGCTGCTCTTCACGGTGCCTTGGCGCCCTATCTACAGGAACAACAGCAGTGGGGATCTGTGCTTTCCCAGAGACGCAAGATCTCATGGCGCTCGGCCTCCGCAGAGCCTCTTGCCGAAAAGGCAAACGTCCGGCTCCTTCTCCCACAAGGAAGGGCCCAGCCCTGTAAGCTCTTGCTGCTCTTCACGGTGCCTTGGCGCCCTATCTACAGGCACAACAGCAGTGGGGATCTGTGCTTTCCCAGAGACGCAAGATCTCATGGCGCTCGGCCTCCGCAGAGCCTCTTGCCGAAAAGGCAAACGTCCGGCTCCTTCTCCCACAAGGAAGGGCCCAGCCCTGAAAGCTCTTGCTGCCCTTCACGGTGCCTTGGCGCCCTATCTACAGGCACAACAGCAGTGGGGATCTGTGCTTTCCCAGAGACGCAACATCTCATGGCGCTCGGCCGCAGCAGAGCCTCTTGCCGAAAAGGAAAACGTCCGGCTCCTTCTCCCACCAGGAAGGGCCCAGCCCTCAAAGCTCTTGCTGCTCTTCACGGTGCCTTGGCGCCCTATCTACAGGCACAACAGCACTGGGGATCTGTGAATTCCCAGAGACGCAACATCTCATTGCGCTCGGCCGCGGCAGAGCCTCTTGCCGAACAGGCAAACGTCCGGCTCCTTCTCCCACAAGGAAGGGCCCAGCCCTGAAAGCTCTTGCTGCTCTTCACGGTGCCTTGGTGCCCTATCTACAGGCAGAAGAGCAGTGGGGATCTGTGCTTTCCCAGAGATGCAAGATCTCATGGCGCTCGGCCGCGGCAGCGCCTCTTGCCGAAAAGGCAAACGTCCGCATCATTCTCCCACAAGGAAGGGCCCAGCCCTGAAAGCTCTTGCTGCTCTTCACGGTGCCTTGGCCCCCTATCTACAGGCACAACAGCAGTGGGGATCTGTGCTTTCCCAGAGACGCAACATCTCATGGCGCTCGGCCGCGGAAGAGCCTCTTGCCGAAAAGGAAAACGTCAGGCTCCTTCTCCCACAAGGAAGGGCTCAGCCTTCAAAGCTCTTGCTGCTCTTCACGGTGCCTTGGCGCCCTATCTACAGGCACAACAGCAGTGGGGATCTGTGCTTTCCCAGAGAAGCAAGATCTCATGGCGCTCGGCCGCGGCAGCGCCTCTTGCCGAAAAGGCAAACGTCCGGCTCCTTCTCCCACAAGGAAGGGCCCAGCCCTGAAAGCTGTTGCTGCTCTTCACGGTGCCTTGGCGCCCTATCTACAGGCACAACAGCAGTGGGGATCTGTGCTTTCCCACAGACGCAAGATCTCATGGCGCTCGGCCGCGGCAGCGCCTCTTGCCGAAAAGGCAAACGTCCGGCTCCTTCTCCCACAAGGAAGGGCCCAGGCCTCAAAGCTGTTGCTGCTCTTCACGGTGCCTTGGCGCCCTATCTACAGGCACAACAGCAGTGGGGATCTGTGCTTTCCCAGAGACGCAAGATCTCATGGCGCTCGGCCTCCGCAGAGCCTCTTGCCGAAAAGGCAAACGTCCGGCTCCTTCTCCCACAAGGAAGGGCCCAGCCCTGAAAGCTGTTGCTGCTCTTCACGGTGCCTTGGTGCCCTATCTACAGGCAGAAGAGCAGTGGGGATCTGTGCTTTCCCAGAGACGCAAGATCTCATGGCGCTCGGCCGCGGCAGAGCCTCTTGCCGAACAGGCAAACGTCCGGCTCCTTCTCCCACAAGGAAGGGCCCAGCCCTGAAAGCTCTTGCTGCTCTTCACGGTGCCTTGGCGCCCTATCTACAGGCACAACAGCAGTGGGGATCTGTGCTTTTCCAGAGACGCAAGATCTCATGGCGCTCGGCCGCGGCAGAGCCTCTTGCCGAAAAGGCAAACGTCCGGCTCCTTCTCCCACAAGGAAGGGCCCGGCCCTGAAAGCTGTTGCTGCCCTTCACGGTGCCTTGGTGCCCTATCTACAGGCACAACAGCCCTGGAGATCTGTGCTTTTCCAGAGACGCAAGATCTCATGGCGCTCGGCCGCGGCAGCGCCTCTTGCCGAAAAGGCAAACGTCCGGCTCCTTCTCCCACAAGGAAGGGCCCAGCCCTGAAAGCTGTTGCTGCTCTTCACGGTGCCTTGGCGCCCTATCTACAGGCAGAAGAGCAGTGGGGATCTGTGCTTTCCCAGAGACGCAAGATCTCATGGCGCTCGTCCGCGGCAGAGCCTCTTGCCGAACAGGCAAACGTCCGGCTCCTTCTCCCACAAGGAAGGGCCCAGCCCTGAAAGCTCTTGCTGCTCTTCACGGTGCCTTGGCGCCCTATCTACAGGCACAACAGCCCTGGAGATCTGTGCTTTTCCAGAGACGCAAGATCTCATGGCGCTCGGCCGCGGCAGCGCCTCTTGCCGAAAAGGCAAACGTCCGGCTCCTTCTCCCACAAGGAAGGGCCCAGCCCTGAAAGCTGTTGCTGCTCTTCACGGTGCCTTGGCGCCCTATCTACAGGCAGAAGAGCAGTGGGGATCTGTGCTTTCCCAGAGACGCAACATCTCATGGCGCTCGGCCGTGTCAGAGCCTCTTGCCGAACAGGCAAACGTCCGGCTCCTTCTCCCACAAGGAAGGGCCCAGCCCTGAAAGCTCTTGCTGCTCTTCACGGTGCCTTGGCGCCCTGTCTACAGGCACAACAGCCCTGGGGATCTGTGCTTTCCCAGAGACGCAACATCTCATGGCGCTCGGCCGCGGCAGAGCCTCTTGCCGAAAAGGCAAACGTCCGGCTCCTTCTCCCACAAGGATGGGCCCAGCCCTGAAAGCTCTTGCTGCTCTTCACGGTGCCTTGGCGCCCTATCTACAGGCACAACAGCAGTGGGGATCTGTGCTTTCCCACAGACGCAACATCTCATGGCGCTCGGCCGCGGCAGAGCCTCTTGCCGAAAAGGCAAACGTCCGCATCATTCTCCCACAAGGAAGGGCCCAGCCCTGAAAGCTGTTGCTGCTCTTCACGGTGCCTTGGCGCCCTATCTACAGGCACAACAGCAGTGGGGATCTGTGCTTTCCCAGAGACGCAACATCTCATGGCGCTCGGCCGCGGCAGCGCCTCTTGCCGAAAAGGCAAACGTCCGGCTCCTTCTCCCACAAGGAAGGGCCCATCCTTGAAAGCTCTGGCTGCTCTTCACGGTGCCTTGGCACCCTATCTACAGGCACAACAGCAGTGGGGATCTGTGCTTTCCCAGAGACGCAACATCTCATGGCGCTCGGCCGCGGCAGAGCCTCTTGCCGAAAAGGCAAACGTCCGGCTCCTTCTCCCACAAGGAAGGGCCCGGCCCTGTAAGCTGTTGCTGCCCTTCACGGTGCCTTGGCACCCTATCTACAGGCACAACAGCAGTGGGGATCTGTGCTTTCCCAGAGACGCAAGATCTCATGGCGCTCGGCCGCGGCAGCGCCTCTTGCCGAAAAGGCAAACGTCCGGCTCCTTCTCCCACAAGGAAGGGCCCAGCCCTGAAAGCTCTTGCTGCTCTTCACGGTGCCTTGGCGCCCTATCTACAGGCAGAAGAGCAGTGGGGATCTGTGCTTTCCCAGAGACGCAACATCTCATGGCGCTCGGCCGCGGCAGAGCCTCTTGCCGAAAAGGCAAACGTCCGGCTCCTTCTCCCACAAGGAAGGGCCCAGCCCTGTAAGCTCTTGCTGCTCTTCACGGTGCCTTGGCGCCCTATCTACAGGCACAACAGCAGTGGGGATCTGTGCTTTCCCACAGACGCAACATCTCATGGCGCTCGGCCGCGGCAGCGCCTCTTGCCGAAAAGGCAAACGTCCGGCTCCTTCTCCCACAAGGAAGGGCCCGGCCCTGAAAGCTGTTGCTGCCCTTCACGGTGCCTTGGCGCCCTATCTACAGGCACAACAGCCCTGGGGATCTGTGCTTTTCCAGAGACGCAAGATCTCATGGCGCTCGGCCGCGGCAGCGCCTCTTGCCGAAAAGGCAAACGTCCGGCTCCTTCTCCCACAAGGAAGGGCCCGGCCCTGTAAGCTGTTGCTGCCCTTCACGGTGCCTTGGCGCCCTATCTACAGGCACAACAGCCCTGGGGATCTGTGCTTTTCCAGAGACGCAACATCTCATGGCGCTCGGCCGCGGCAGAGCCTCTTGCCGAAAAGGCAAACGTCCGGCTCCTTCTCCCACAAGGAAGGGCCCATCCTTGAAAGCTCTTGCTGCTCTTCACGGTGCCTTGGCACCCTATCTACAGGCACAACAGCAGTGGGGATCTGTGCTTTCCCAGAGACGCAACATCTCATGGCGCTCGGCCGCGGCAGAGCCTCTTGCCGAAAAGGCAAACGTCCGGCTCCTTCTCCCACAAGGAAGGGCCCAGCCCTGTAAGCTCTTGCTGCTCTTCACGGTGCCTTGGCGCCCTATCTACAGGCAGAAGAGCAGTGGGGATCTGTGCTTTCCCAGAGACGCAAGATCTCATGGCGCTCGGACGCGGCAGAGCCTCTTGCCGAAAAGGCAAACGTCCGGCTCCTTCTCCCACAAGGAAGGGCCCAGCCCTGAAAGCTCTTGCTGCTCTTCACGGTGCCTTGGCGCCCTATGTACAGGCAGAAGAGCAGTGGGGATCTGTGCTTTCCCAGAGACGCAAGATCTCATGGCGCTCGGCCGCGGCAGAGCCTCTTGCCGAAAAGGCAAACGTCCGGCTCCTTCTCCCACAAGGAAGGGCCCGGCCCTGAAAGCTGTTTCTGCCCTTCACGGTGCCTTGGTGCCCTATCTACAGGCACAACAGCAGTGGGGATCTGTGCTTTCCCAGAGACGCAAGATCTCATGGCGCTCGGCCGCGGCAGAGCCTCTTGCCGAAAAGGCAAACGTCCGGCTCCTTCTCCCACAAGGAAGGGCCCATCCTTGAAAGCTCTTGCTGCTCTTCACGGTGCCTTGGCACCCTATCTACAGGCACAAGAGCAGCGGGGATCTGTGCTTTCCCAGAGACGCAACATCTCATGGCGCTCGGCCGCGGCAGAGCCTCTTGCCGAAAAGGCAAACGTCCGGCTCCTTCTCCCACAAGGAAGGGCCCAGCCCTGTAAGCTCTTGGTGCTCTTCACGGTGCCTTGGCGCCCTATCTACAGGCACAACAGCAGTGGGGATCTGTGCTTTCCCAGAGACGCAACATCTCATGGCGCTCGGACGCGGCAGAGCCTCTTGCCGAAAAGGCAAACGTCCAGCTCCTTCTCCCACAAGGAAGGGCCCAGCCCTGAAAGCTGTTGCTGCTCTTCACGGTGCCTTGGCGCCCTATCTACAGGCACAACAGCAGTGGGGATCTGTGCTTTCCCAGAGACGCAACATCTCATGGCGCTCGGCCGCGGCAGCGCCTCTTGCCGAAAAGGCAAACGTCCGGCTCCTTCTCCCACAAGGAAGGGCCCGGCCCTGTAAGCTGTTGCTGCCCTTCACGGTGCCTTGGCGCCCTATCTACAGGCACAACAGCCCTGGGGATCTGTGCTTTCCCAGAGACGCAAGATCTCATGGCGCTCGGCCGCGGCAGCGCCTCTTGCCGAAAAGGCAAACGTCCGGCTCCTTCTCCCACAAGGAAGGGCCCAGACCTGAAAGCTGTTGCTGCCCTTCACGGTGCCTTGGTGCCCTATCTACAGGCACAACAGCCCTGGAGATCTGTGCTTTTCCAGAGACGCAAGATCTCATGGCGCTCGGCCGCGGCAGCGCCTCTTGCCGAAAAGGCAAACGTCCGGCTCCTTCTCCCACAAGGAAGGGCCCAGCCCTGAAAGCTGTTGCTGCTCTTCACGGTGCCTTGGTGCCCTATCTACAGGCAGAAGAGCAGTGGGGATCTGTGCTTTCCCAGAGACGCAAGATCTCATGGCGCTCGGCCGCGGCAGAGCCTCTTGCCGAACAGGCAAACGTCCGGCTCCTTCTCCCACAAGGAAGGGCCCAGCCCTGAAAGCTCTTGCTGCTCTTCACGGTGCCTTGGCGCCCTATCTACAGGCACAACAGCCCTGGGGATCTGTGCTTTTCCAGAGACGCAAGATCTCATGGCGCTCGGCCGCGGCAGAGCCTCTTGCCGAAAAGGCAAACGTCCGGCTCCTTCTCCCACAAGGAAGGGCCCGGCCCTGAAAGCTGTTGCTGCCCTTCACGGTGCCTTGGTGCCCTATCTACAGGCACAACAGCCCTGGAGATCTGTGCTTTTCCAGAGACGCAAGATCTCATGGCGCTCGGCCGCGGCAGCGCCTCTTGCCGAAAAGGCAAACGTCCGGCTCCTTCTCCCACAAGGAAGGGCCCAGCCCTGAAAGCTGTTGCTGCTCTTCACGGTGCCTTGGCGCCCTATCTACAGGCAGAAGTGCAGTGGGGATCTGTGCTTTCCCAGAGACGCAAGATCTCATGGCGCTCGTCCGCGGCAGAGCCTCTTGCCGAACAGGCAAACGTCCGGCTCCTTCTCCCACAAGGAAGGGCCCAGCCCTGAAAGCTCTTGCTGCTCTTCACGGTGCCTTGGCGCCCTATCTACAGGCACAACAGCCCTGGAGATCTGTGCTTTTCCAGAGACGCAAGATCTCATGGCGCTCGGCCGCGGCAGCGCCTCTTGCCGAAAAGGCAAACGTCCGGCTCCTTCTCCCACAAGGAAGGGCCCAGCCCTGAAAGCTGTTGCTGCTCTTCACGGTGCCTTGGCGCCCTATCTACAGGCAGAAGAGCAGTGGGGATCTGTGCTTTCCCACAGACGCAACATCTCATGGCGCTCGGCCGTGTCAGAGCCTCTTGCCGAACAGGCAAACGTCCGGCTCCTTCTCCCACAAGGAAGGGCCCAGCCCTGAAAGCTCTTGCTGCTCTTCACGGTGCCTTGGCGCCCTATCTACAGGCACAACAGCCCTGGGGATCTGTGCTTTCCCAGAGACGCAACATCTCATGGCGCTCGGCCGCGGCAGAGCCTCTTGCCGAAAAGGCAAACGTCCGGCTCCTTCTCCCACAAGGATGGGCCCAGCCCTGAAAGCTCTTGCTGCTCTTCACGGTGCCTTGGCGCCCTATCTACAGGCACAACAGCAGTGGGGATCTGTGCTTTCCCACAGACGCAACATCTCATGGCGCTCGGCCGCGGCAGAGCCTCTTGCCGAAAAGGCAAACGTCCGCATCATTCTCCCACAAGGAAGGGCCCAGCCCTGAAAGCTGTTGCTGCTCTTCACGGTGCCTTGGCGCCCTATCTACAGGCACAACAGCAGTGGGGATCTGTGCTTTCCCAGAGACGCAACATCTCATGGCGCTCGGCCGCGGCAGCGCCTCTTGCCGAAAAGGCAAACGTCCGGCTCCTTCTCCCACAAGGAAGGGCCCATCCTTGAAAGCTCTGGCTGCTCTTCACGGTGCCTTGGCACCCTATCTACAGGCACAACAGCAGTGGGGATCTGTGCTTTCCCAGAGACGCAACATCTCATGGCGCTCGGCCGCGGCAGAGCCTCTTGCCGAAAAGGCAAACGTCCGGCTCCTTCTCCCACAAGGAAGGGCCCGGCCCTGTAAGCTGTTGCTGCCCTTCACGGTGCCTTGGCACCCTATCTACAGGCACAACAGCAGTGGGGATCTGTGCTTTCCCAGAGACGCAAGATCTCATGGCGCTCGGCCGCGGCAGCGCCTCTTGCCGAAAAGGCAAACGTCCGGCTCCTTCTCCCACAAGGAAGGGCCCAGCCCTGAAAGCTCTTGCTGCTCTTCACGGTGCCTTGGCGCCCTATCTACAGGCAGAAGAGCAGTGGGGATCTGTGCTTTCCCAGAGACGCAACATCTCATGGCGCTCGGCCGCGGCAGAGCCTCTTGCCGAAAAGGCAAACGTCCGGCTCCTTCTCCCACAAGGAAGGGCCCAGCCCTGTAAGCTCTTGCTGCTCTTCACGGTGCCTTGGCGCCCTATCTACAGGCACAACAGCAGTGGGGATCTGTGCTTTCCCACAGACGCAACATTTCATGGCGCTCGGCCGCGGCAGCGCCTCTTGCCGAAAAGGCAAACGTCCGGCTCCTTCTCCCACAAGGAAGGGCCCGGCCCTGAAAGCTGTTGCTGCCCTTCACGGTGCCTTGGCGCCCTATCTACAGGCACAACAGCCCTGGGGATCTGTGCTTTTCCAGAGACGCAAGATCTCATGGCGCTCGGCCGCGGCAGCGCCTCTTGCCGAAAAGGCAAACGTCCGGCTCCTTCTCCCACAAGGAAGGGCCCGGCCCTGTAAGCTCTTGCTGCCCTTCACGGTGCCTTGGCGCCCTATCTACAGGCACAACAGCCCTGGGGATCTGTGCTTTTCCAGAGACGCAACATCTCATGGCGCTCGGCCGCGGCAGCGCCTCTTGCCGAAAAGGCAAACGTCCGGCTCCTTCTCCCACAAGGAAGGGCCCAGCCCTGAAAGCTGTTGCTGCTCTTCACGGTGCCTTGGCGCCCTATCTACAGGCACAACAGCAGTGGGGATCTGTGCTTTCCCAGAGACGCAACATCTCATGGCGCTCGGCCGCGGCAGAGCCTCTTGCCGAAAAGGCAAACGTCCGGCTCCTTCTCCCACAAGGAAGGGCCCATCCTTGAAAGCTCTTGCTGCTCTTCACGGTGCCTTGGCACCCTATCTACAGGCACAACAGCAGTGGGGATCTGTGCTTTCCCAGAGACGCAACATCTCATGGCGCTCGGCCGCGGCAGAGCCTCTTGCCGAAAAGGCAAACGTCCGGCTCCTTCTCCCACAAGGAAGGGCCCAGCCCTGTAAGCTCTTGCTGCTCTTCACGGTGCCTTGGCGCCCTATCTACAGGCAGAAGAGCAGTGGGGATCTGTGCTTTCCCAGAGACGCAAGATCTCATGGCGCTCGGACGCGGCAGAGCCTCTTGCCGAAAAGGCAAACGTCCGGCTCCTTCTCCCACAAGGAAGGGCCCAGCCCTGAAAGCTCTTGCTGCTCTTCACGGTGCCTTGGCGCCCTATCTACAGGCACAACAGCAGTGGGGATCTGTGCTTTCCCAGAGACGCAAGATCTCATGGCGCTCGGCCGCGGCAGAGCCTCTTGCCGAAAAGGCAAACGTCCGGCTCCTTCTCCCACAAGGAAGGGCCCAGCCCTGTAAGCTCTTGCTGCTCTTCACGGTGCCTTGGCGCCATATCTACAGGCACAACAGCCCTGGGGATCTGTGCTTTCCCACAGACGCAACATCTCATGGCGCTCGGCCGCGGCAGAGCCTCTTGCTGAAAAGGCAAACGTCCGGCTCCTTCTCCCACAAGGAAGGGCCCAGCCCTGAAAGCTGTTGCTGCCCTTCACGGTGCCTTGGCGCCCTATCTACAGGCACAACAGCCCTGGGGATCTGTGCTTTTCCAGAGACGCAAGATCTCATGGCGCTCGGCCGCGGCAGCGCCTCTTGCCGAAAAGGCAAACGTCCGGCTCCTTCTCCCACAAGGAAGGGCCCGGCCCTGAAAGCTGTTGCTGCCCTTCACGGTGCCTTGGTGCCCTATCTACAGGCACAACAGCAGTGGGGATCTGTGCTTTCCCAGAGACGCAAGATCTCATGGCGCTCGGCCGCGGCAGAGCCTCTTGCCGAAAAGGCAAACGTCCGGCTCCTTCTCCCACAAGGAAGGGCCCATCCTTGAAAGCTCTTGCTGCTCTTCACGGTGCCTTGGCGCCCTATCTACAGGCACAACAGCAGTGGGGATCTGTGCTTTCCCAGAGACGCAAGATCTCATGGCGCTCGGCCGCGGCAGCGCCTCTTGCCGAAAAGGCAAACGTCCGGCTCCTTCTCCCACAAGGAAGGGCCAAGCCCTGAAAGCTCTTGCTGCCCTTCACGGTGCCTTGGCGCCCTATCTACAGGCACAACAGCCCTGGGGATCTGTGCTTTCCCAGAGACGCAAGATCTCATGGCGCTCGGCCGCGGCAGCGCCTCTTGCCGAAAAGGCAAACGTCCGGCTCCTTCTCCCACAAGGAAGGGCCCAGCCCTGAAAGCTCTTGCTGCTCTTCACGGTGCCTTGGCGCCCTATCTACAGGCACAACAGCAGTGGGGATCTGTGCTTTCCCAGAGACGCAACATCTCATGGCGCTCGGCCGCGGCAGAGCCTCTTGCCGAAAAGGCAAACGTCCGGCTCCTTCTCCCACAAGGAAGGGCCCATCCTTGAAAGCTCTTGCTGCTCTTCACGGTGCCTTGGCACCCTATCTACAGTCACAGCAGCCCTGGGGATCTGTGCTTTCCCAGAGACGCAACATCTCATGGCGCTCGGCCGCGGCAGAGCCTCTTGCCGAAAAGGCAAACGTCCGGCTCCTTCTCCCACAAGGATGGGCCCAGCCCTGAAAGCTCTTGCTGCTCTTCACGGTGCCTTGGCGCCCTATCTACAGGCACAACAGCAGTGGGGATCTGTGCTTTCCCAGAGACGCAACATCTCATGGCGCTCGGCCGCGGCAGCGCCTCTTGCCGAAAAGGCAAACGTCCGGCTCCTTCTCCCACAAGGAAGGGCCCAGCCCTGAAAGCTCTTGCTGCTCTTCACGGTGCCTTGGCGCCCTATCTACAGGCACAACAGCAGTGGGGATCTGTGCTTTCCCAGAGACGCAAGATCTCATGGCGCTCGGCCGCGGCAGAGCCTCTTGCCGAACAGGCAAACGTGCGGCTCCTTCTCCCACAAGGAAGGGCCCAGCCCTGAAAGCTCTTGCTGCTCTTCACGGTGCCTTGGCGCCCTATCTACAGGCACAACAGCCCTGGGGATCTGTGCTTTCCCAGAGACGCAACATCTCATGGCGCTCGGCCGCGGCATAGCCTCTTGCCGAAAAGGCAAACGTCCGGCTCCTTCTCCCACAAGGATGGGCCCAGCCCTGAAAGCTGTTGCTGCTCTTCACGGTGCCTTGGCGCCCTATCTACAGGCACAACAGCAGTGGGGATCTGTGCTTTCCCAGAGACGCAACATCTCATGGCGCTCGGCCGCGGCAGAGCCTCTTGCCGAAAAGGCAAACGTCCGGCTCCTTCTCCCACAAGGAAGGGCCCAGCCCTGAAAGCTGTTGCTGCTCTTCACGGTGCCTTGGCGCCCTATCTACAGGCAGAAGAGCAGTGAGGATCTGTGCTTTCCCAGAGACGCAACATCTCATGGCGCTCGGCCGCGGCAGAGCCTCTTGCCGAAAAGGCAAACGTCCGGCTCCTTCTCCCACAAGGAAGGGCCCAGCCCTGTAAGCTCTTGCTGCTCTTCACGGTGCCTTGGCGCCCTATCTACAGGCACAACAGCCCTGGGGATCTGTGCTTTCCCACAGACGCAACATCTCATGGCGCTCGGCCGCGGCAGAGCCTCTTGCCGAAAAGGCAAACGTCCGGCTCCTTCTCCCACAAGGAAGGGCCCGGCCCTGAAAGCTGTTGCTGCCCTTCACGGTGCCTTGGCGCCCTATCTACAGGCACAACAGCCCTGGGGATCTGTGCTTTTCCAGAGACGCAAGATCTCATGGCGCTCGGCCGCGGCAGCGCCTCTTGCCGAAAAGGCAAACGTCCGGCTCCTTCTCCCACAAGGAAGGGCCCGGCCCTGAAAGCTGTTTCTGCCCTTCACGGTGCCTTGGTGCCCTATCTACAGGCACAACAGCAGTGGGGATCTGTGCTTTCCCAGAGACGCAAGATCTCATGGCGCTCGGCCGCGGCAGAGCCTCTTGCCGAAAAGGCAAACGTCCGGCTCCTTCTCCCACAAGGAAGGGCCCATCCTTGAAAGCTCTTGCTGCTCTTCACGGTGCCTTGGCACCCTATCTACAGTCACAGCAGCCCTGGGGATCTGTGCTTTCCCAGAGACGCAACATCTCATGGCGCTCGGCCGCGGCAGAGCCTCTTGCCGAAAAGGCAAACGTCCGGCTCCTTCTCCCACAAGGATGGGCCCAGCCCTGAAAGCTCTTGCTGCTCTTCACGGTGCCTTGGCGCCCTATCTACAGGCACAACAGCAGTGGGGATCTGTGCTTTCCCAGAGACGCAACATCTCATGGCGCTCGGCCGCGGCAGCGCCTCTTGCCGAAAAGGCAAACGTCCGGCTCCTTCTCCCACAAGGAAGGGCCCAGCCCTGAAAGCTCTTGCTGCTCTTCACGGTGCCTTGGCGCCCTATCTACAGGCACAACAGCAGTGGGGATCTGTGCTTTCCCAGAGACGCAAGATCTCATGGCGCTCGGCCGCGGCAGAGCCTCTTGCCGAACAGGCAAACGTCCGGCTCCTTCTCCCACAAGGAAGGGCCCAGCCCTGAAAGCTCTTGCTGCTCTTCACGGTGCCTTGGCGCCCTATCTACAGGCACAACAGCCCTGGGGATCTGTGCTTTCCCAGAGACGCAACATCTCATGGCGCTCGGCCGCGGCATAGCCTCTTGCCGAAAAGGCAAACGTCCGGCTCCTTCTCCCACAAGGATGGGCCCAGCCCTGAAAGCTGTTGCTGCTCTTCACGGTGCCTTGGCGCCCTATCTACAGGCAGAAGAGCAGTGAGGATCTGTGCTTTCCCAGAGACGCAACATCTCATGGCTCTCGGCCGCGGCAGAGCCTCTTGCCGAAAAGGCAAACGTCCGGCTCCTTCTCCCACAAGGAAGGGCCCAGCCCTGTAAGCTCTTGCTGCTCTTCACGGTGCCTTGGCGCCCTATCTACAGGCACAACAGCAGTGGGGATCTGTGCTTTCCCACAGACGCAACATCTCATGGCGCTCGGCCGCGGCAGAGCCTCTTGCCGAAAAGGCAAACGTCCGGCTCCTTCTCCCACAAGGAAGGGCCCGGCCCTGAAAGCTGTTGCTGCCCTTCACGGTGCCTTGGCGCCCTATCTACAGGCACAACAGCCCTGGGGATCTGTGCTTTTCCAGAGACGCAAGATCTCATGGCGCTCGGCCGCGGCAGCGCCTCTTGCCGAAAAGGCAAACGTCCGGCTCCTTCTCCCACAAGGAAGGGCCCGGCCCTGAAAGCTGTTTCTGCCCTTCACGGTGCCTTGGTGCCCTATCTACAGGCACAACAGCAGTGGGGATCTGTGCTTTCCCAGAGACGCAAGATCTCATGGCGCTCGGCCGCGGCAGAGCCTCTTGCCGAAAAGGCAAACGTCCGGCTCCTTCTCCCACAAGGAAGGGCCCATCCTTGAAAGCTCTTGCTGCTCTTCACGGTGCCTTGGCACCCTATCTACAGGCACAAGAGCAGCGGGGATCTGTGCTTTCCCAGAGACGCAACATCTCATGGCGCTCGGCCGCGGCAGAGCCTCTTGCCGAAAAGGCAAACGTCCGGCTCCTTCTCCCACAAGGAAGGGCCCAGCCCTGTAAGCTCTTGCTGCTCTTCACGGTGCCTTGGCGCCCTATCTACAGGCACAACAGCAGTGGGGATCTGTGCTTTCCCAGAGACGCAACATCTCATGGCGCTCGGACGCGGCAGAGCCTCTTGCCGAAAAGGCAAACGTCCGGCTCCTTCTCCCACAAGGAAGGGCCCAGCCCTGAAAGCTCTTGCTGCTCTTCACGGTGCCTTGGCGCCCTATCTACAGGCACAACAGCAGTGGGGATCTGTGCTTTCCCAGAGACGCAAGATCTCATGGCGCTCGGCCGCGGCAGCGCCTCTTGCCGAAAAGGCAAACGTCCGGCTCCTTCTCCCACAAGGAAGGGCCCGGCCCTGTAAGCTGTTGCTGCCCTTCACGGTGCCTTGGCGCCCTATCTACAGGCACAACAGCCCTGGGGATCTGTGCTTTCCCAGAGACGCAAGATCTCATGGCGCTCGGCCGCGGCAGCGCCTCTTGCCGAAAAGGCAAACGTCCGGCTCCTTCTCCCACAAGGAAGGGCCCAGACCTGAAAGCTCTTGCTGCTCTTCACGGTGCCTTGGCGCCCTATCTACAGGCACAACAGCAGTGGGGATCTGTGCTTTCCCAGAGACGCAACATCTCATGGCGCTCGGCCGCGGCAGAGCCTCTTGCCGAAAAGGCAAACGTCCGGCTCCTTCTCCCACAAGGAAGGGCCCGGCCCTGAAAGCTGTTGCTGCCCTTCACGGTGCCTTGGTGCCCTATCTACAGGCACAACAGCCCTGGAGATCTGTGCTTTTCCAGAGACGCAAGATCTCATGGCGCTCGGCCGCGGCAGCGCCTCTTGCCGAAAAGGCAAACGTCCGGCTCCTTCTCCCACAAGGAAGGGCCCAGCCCTGAAAGCTGTTGCTGCTCTTCACGGTGCCTTGGTGCCCTATCTACAGGCAGAAGAGCAGTGGGGATCTGTGCTTTCCCAGAGACGCAAGATCTCATGGCGCTCGGCCGCGGCAGAGCCTCTTGCCGAACAGGCAAACGTCCGGCTCCTTCTCCCACAAGGAAGGGCCCAGCCCTGAAAGCTCTTGCTGCTCTTCACGGTGCCTTGGCGCCCTATCTACAGGCACAACAGCCCTGGGGATCTGTGCTTTTCCAGAGACGCAAGATCTCATGGCGCTCGGCCGCGGCAGAGCCTCTTGCCGAAAAGGCAAACGTCCGGCTCCTTCTCCCACAAGGAAGGGCCCGGCCCTGAAAGCTGTTGCTGCCCTTCACGGTGCCTTGGTGCCCTATCTACAGGCACAACAGCCCTGGAGATCTGTGCTTTTCCAGAGACGCAAGATCTCATGGCGCTCGGCCGCGGCAGCGCCTCTTGCCGAAAAGGCAAACGTCCGGCTCCTTCTCCCACAAGGAAGGGCCCAGCCCTGAAAGCTGTTGCTGCTCTTCACGGTGCCTTGGCGCCCTATCTACAGGCAGAAGAGCAGTGGGGATCTGTGCTTTCCCAGAGACGCAAGATCTCATGGCGCTCGTCCGCGGCAGAGCCTCTTGCCGAACAGGCAAACGTCCGGCTCCTTCTCCCACAAGGAAGGGCCCAGCCCTGAAAGCTCTTGCTGCTCTTCACGGTGCCTTGGCGCCCTATCTACAGGCACAACAGCCCTGGAGATCTGTGCTTTTCCAGAGACGCAAGATCTCATGGCGCTCGGCCGCGGCAGCGCCTCTTGCCGAAAAGGCAAACGTCCGGCTCCTTCTCCCACAAGGAAGGGCCCAGCCCTGAAAGCTCTTGCTGCTCTTCACGGTGCCTTGGCGCCCTATCTACAGGCAGAAGAGCAGTGGGGATCTGTGCTTTCCCACAGACGCAACATCTCATGGCGCTCGGCCGTGTCAGAGCCTCTTGCCGAACAGGCAAACGTCCGGCTCCTTCTCCCACAAGGAAGGGCCCAGCCCTGAAAGCTCTTGCTGCTCTTCACGGTGCCTTGGCGCCCTATCTACAGGCACAACAGCCCTGGGGATCTGTGCTTTCCCAGAGACGCAACATCTCATGGCGCTCGGCCGCGGCAGAGCCTCTTGCCGAAAAGGCAAACGTCCGGCTCCTTCTCCCACAAGGATGGGCCCAGCCCTGAAAGCTCTTGCTGCTCTTCACGGTGCCTTGGCGCCCTATCTACAGGCACAACAGCAGTGGGGATCTGTGCTTTCCCAGAGACGCAACATCTCATGGCGCTCGGCCGCGGCAGCGCCTCTTGCCGAAAAGGCAAACGTCCGGCTCCTTCTCCCACAAGGAAGGGCCCATCCTTGAAAGCTCTGGCTGCTCTTCACGGTGCCTTGGCACCCTATCCACAGGCACAACAGCAGTGGGGATCTGTGCTTTCCCAGAGACGCAACATCTCATGGCGCTCGGCCGCGGCAGAGCCTCTTGCCGAAAAGGCAAACGTCCGGCTCCTTCTCCCACAAGGAAGGGCCCAGCCCTGAAAGCTGTTGCTGCCCTTCACGGTGCCTTGGCACCCTATCTACAGGCACAACAGCAGTGGGGATCTGTGCTTTCCCAGAGACGCAAGATCTCATGGCGCTCGGCCGCGGCAGAGCCTCTTGCCGAAAAGGCAAACGTCCGGCTCCTTCTCCCACAAGGAAGGGCCCATCCTTGAAAGCTCTTGCTGCTCTTCACGGTGCCTTGGCACCCTATCTACAGGCACAACAGCAGTGGGGATCTGTGCTTTCCCAGAGACGCAACATCTCATGGCGCTCGGCCGCGGCAGAGCCTCTTGCCGAAAAGGCAAACGTCCGGCTCCTTCTCCCACAAGGAAGGGCCCAGCCCTGTAAGCTCTTGCTGCTCTTCACGGTGCCTTGGCGCCCTATCTACAGGCACAACAGCAGTGGGGATCTGTGCTTTCCCACAGACGCAACATCTCATGGCGCTCGGCCGCGGCAGCGCCTCTTGCCGAAAAGGCAAACGTCCGGCTCCTTCTCCCACAAGGAAGGGCCCGGCCCTGAAAGCTGTTGCTGCCCTTCACGGTGCCTTGGCGCCCTATCTACAGGCACAACAGCCCTGGGGATCTGTGCTTTTCCAGAGACGCAAGATCTCATGGCGCTCGGCCGCGGCAGCGCCTCTTGCCGAAAAGGCAAACGTCCGGCTCCTTCTCCCACAAGGAAGGGCCCGGCCCTGTAAGCTGTTGCTGCCCTTCACGGTGCCTTGGCGCCCTATCTACAGGCACAACAGCCCTGGGGATCTGTGCTTTTCCAGAGACGCAACATCTCATGGCGCTCGGCCGCGGCAGCGCCTCTTGCCGAAAAGGCAAACGTCCGGCTCCTTCTCCCACAAGGAAGGGCCCAGCCCTGAAAGCTGTTGCTGCTCTTCACGGTGCCTTGGCGCCCTATCTACAGGCACAACAGCAGTGGGGATCTGTGCTTTCCCAGAGACGCAACATCTCATGGCGCTCGGCCGCGGCAGAGCCTCTTGCCGAAAAGGCAAACGTCCGGCTCCTTCTCCCACAAGGAAGGGCCCATCCTTGAAAGCTCTTGCTGCTCTTCACGGTGCCTTGGCACCCTATCTACAGGCACAACAGCAGTGGGGATCTGTGCTTTCCCAGAGACGCAACATCTCATGGCGCTCGGCCGCGGCAGAGCCTCTTGCCGAAAAGGCAAACGTCCGGCTCCTTCTCCCACAAGGAAGGGCCCAGCCCTGTAAGCTCTTGCTGCTCTTCACGGTGCCTTGGCGCCCTATCTACAGGCAGAAGAGCAGTGGGGATCTGTGCTTTCCCAGAGACGCAAGATCTCATGGCGCTCGGACGCGGCAGAGCCTCTTGCCGAAAAGGCAAACGTCCGGCTCCTTCTCCCACAAGGAAGGGCCCAGCCCTGAAAGCTCTTGCTGCTCTTCACGGTGCCTTGGCGCCCTATGTACAGGCAGAAGAGCAGTGGGGATCTGTGCTTTCCCAGAGACGCAACATCTCATGGCGCTCGGCCGCGGCAGAGCCTCTTGCCGAAAAGGCAAACGTCCGGCTCCTTCTCCCACAAGGAAGGGCCCGGCCCTGAAAGCTGTTTCTGCCCTTCACGGTGCCTTGGTGCCCTATGTACAGGCACAACAGCAGTGGGGATCTGTGCTTTCCCAGAGACGCAAGATCTCATGGCGCTCGGCCGCGGCAGAGCCTCTTGCCGAAAAGGCAAACGTCCGGCTCCTTCTCCCACAAGGAAGGGCCCATCCTTGAAAGCTCTTGCTGCTCTTCACGGTGCCTTGGCACCCTATCTACAGGCACAAGAGCAGCGGGGATCTGTGCTTTCCCAGAGACGCAACATCTCATGGCGCTCGGCCGCGGCAGAGCCTCTTGCCGAAAAGGCAAACGTCCGGCTCCTTCTCCCACAAGGAAGGGCCCAGCCCTGTAAGCTCTTGCTGCTCTTCACGGTGCCTTGGCGCCCTATCTACAGGCACAACAGCAGTGGGGATCTGTGCTTTCCCAGAGACGCAACATCTCATGGCGCTCGGACGCGGCAGAGCCTCTTGCCGAAAAGGCAAACGTCCGGCTCCTTCTCCCACAAGGAAGGGCCCAGCCCTGAAAGCTGTTGCTGCTCTTCACGGTGCCTTGGCGCCCTATCTACAGGCACAACAGCAGTGGGGATCTGTGCTTTCCCAGAGACGCAAGATCTCATGGCGCTCGGCCGCGGCAGCGCCTCTTGCCGAAAAGGCAAACGTCCGGCTCCTTCTCCCACAAGGAAGGGCCCGGCCCTGTAAGCTGTTGCTGCTCTTCACGGTGCCTTGGCGCCCTATCTACAGGCACAACAGCCCTGGGGATCTGTGCTTTCCCAGAGACGCAAGATCTCATGGCGCTCGGCCGCGGCAGCGCCTCTTGCCGAAAAGGCAAACGTCCGGCTCCTTCTCCCACAAGGAAGGGCCCAGACCTGAAAGCTCTTGCTGCTCTTCACGGTGCCTTGGCGCCCTATCTACAGGCACAACAGCAGTGGGGATCTGTGCTTTCCCAGAGACGCAACATCTCATGGCGCTCGGCCGCGGCAGAGCCTCTTGCCGAAAAGGCAAACGTCCGGCTCCTTCTCCCACAAGGAAGGGCCCAGCCCTGTAAGCTCTTGCTGCTCTTCACGGTGCCTTGGCGCCCTATCTACAGGCACAACAGCAGTGGGGATCTGTGCTTTCCCAGAGACGCAACATCTCATGGCGCTCGGACGCGGCAGAGCCTCTTGCCGAAAAGGCAAACGTCCGGCTCCTTCTCCCACAAGGAAGGGCCCAGCCCTGAAAGCTCTTGCTGCTCTTCACGGTGCCTTGGCGCCCTATCTACAGGCACAACAGCAGTGGGGATCTGTGCTTTCCCAGAGACGCAAGATCTCATGGCGCTCGGCCGCGGCAGCGCCTCTTGCCGAAAAGGCAAACGTCCGGCTCCTTCTCCCACAAGGAAGGGCCCGGCCCTGTAAGCTGTTGCTGCCCTTCACGGTGCCTTGGCGCCCTATCTACAGGCACAACAGCCCTGGGGATCTGTGCTTTCCCAGAGACGCAAGATCTCATGGCGCTCGGCCGCGGCAGCGCCTCTTGCCGAAAAGGCAAACGTCCGGCTCCTTCTCCCACAAGGAAGGGCCCAGACCTGAAAGCTCTTGCTGCTCTTCACGGTGCCTTGGCGCCCTATCTACAGGCACAACAGCAGTGGGGATCTGTGCTTTCCCAGAGACGCAACATCTCATGGCGCTCGGCCGCGGCAGAGCCTCTTGCCGAAAAGGCAAACGTCCGGCTCCTTCTCCCACAAGGAAGGGCCCGGCCCTGAAAGCTGTTGCTGCCCTTCACGGTGCCCTGGTGCCCTATCTACAGGCACAACAGCCCTGGAGATCTGTGCTTTCCCAGAGACGCAAGATCTCATGGCGCTCGGCCGCGGCAGCGCCTCTTGCCGAAAAGGCAAACGTCCGGCTCCTTCTCCCACAAGGAAGGGCCCAGCCCTGAAAGCTGTTGCTGCTCTTCACGGTGCCTTGGTGCCCTATCTACAGGCAGAAGAGCAGTGGGGATCTGTGCTTTCCCAGAGACGCAAGATCTCATGGCGCTCGGCCGCGGCAGAGCCTCTTGCCGAACAGGCAAACGTCCGGCTCCTTCTCCCACAAGGAAGGGCCCAGCCCTGAAAGCTCTTGCTGCTCTTCACGGTGCCTTGGCGCCCTATCTACAGGCACAACAGCCCTGGGGATCTGTGCTTTTCCAGAGACGCAAGATCTCATGGCGCTCGGCCGCGGCAGAGCCTCTTGCCGAAAAGGCAAACGTCCGGCTCCTTCTCCCACAAGGAAGGGCCCGGCCCTGAAAGCTGTTGCTGCCCTTCACGGTGCCTTGGTGCCCTATCTACAGGCACAACAGCCCTGGAGATCTGTGCTTTTCCAGAGACGCAAGATCTCATGGCGCTCGGCCGCGGCAGCGCCTCTTGCCGAAAAGGCAAACGTCCGGCTCCTTCTCCCACAAGGAAGGGCCCAGCCCTGAAAGCTGTTGCTGCTCTTCACGGTGCCTTGGCGCCCTATCTACAGGCAGAAGAGCAGTGGGGATCTGTGCTTTCCCAGAGACGCAAGATCTCATGGCGCTCGTCCGCGGCAGAGCCTCTTGCCGAACAGGCAAACGTCCGGCTCCTTCTCCCACAAGGAAGGGCCCAGCCCTGAAAGCTCTTGCTGCTCTTCACGGTGCCTTGGCGCCCTATCTACAGGCACAACAGCCCTGGAGATCTGTGCTTTTCCAGAGACGCAAGATCTCATGGCGCTCGGCCGCGGCAGCGCCTCTTGCCGAAAAGGCAAACGTCCGGCTCCTTCTCCCACAAGGAAGGGCCCAGCCCTGAAAGCTGTTGCTGCTCTTCACGGTGCCTTGGCGCCCTATCTACAGGCAGAAGAGCAGTGGGGATCTGTGCTTTCCCACAGACGCAACATCTCATGGCGCTCGGCCGTGTCAGAGCCTCTTGCCGAACAGGCAAACGTCCGGCTCCTTCTCCCACAAGGAAGGGCCCAGCCCTGAAAGCTCTTGCTGCTCTTCACGGTGCCTTGGCGCCCTATCTACAGGCACAACAGCCCTGGGGATCTGTGCTTTCCCAGAGACGCAACATCTCATGGCGCTCGGCCGCGGCAGAGCCTCTTGCCGAAAAGGCAAACGTCCGGCTCCTTCTCCCACAAGGATGGGCCCAGCCCTGAAAGCTCTTGCTGCTCTTCACGGTGCCTTGGCGCCCTATCTACAGGCACAACAGCAGTGGGGATCTGTGCTTTCCCACAGACGCAACATCTCATGGCGCTCGGCCGCGGCAGAGCCTCTTGCCGAAAAGGCAAACGTCCGGCTCCTTCTCCCACAAGGAAGGGCCCGGCCCTGAAAGCTGTTGCTGCCCTTCACGGTGCCTTGGTGCCCTATCTACAGGCACAACAGCCCTGGAGATCTGTGCTTTTCCAGAGACGCAAGATCTCATGGCGCTCGGCCGCGGCAGCGCCTCTTGCCGAAAAGGCAAACGTCCGGCTCCTTCTCCCACAAGGAAGGGCCCAGCCCTGAAAGCTCTTGCTGCTCTTCACGGTGCCTTGGTGCCCTATCTACAGGCAGAAGAGCAGTGGGGATCTGTGCTTTCCCAGAGACGCAAGATCTCATGGCGCTCGGCCGCGGCAGAGCCTCTTGCCGAACAGGCAAACGTCCGGCTCCTTCTCCCACAAGGAAGGGCCCAGCCCTGAAAGCTCTTGCTGCTCTTCACGGTGCCTTGGCGCCCTATCTACAGGCACAACAGCCCTGGGGATCTGTGCTTTTCCAGAGACGCAAGATCTCATGGCGCTCGGCCGCGGCAGAGCCTCTTGCCGAAAAGGCAAACGTCCGGCTCCTTCTCCCACAAGGAAGGGCCCGGCCCTGAAAGCTGTTGCTGCCCTTCACGGTGCCTTGGTGCCCTATCTACAGGCACAACAGCCCTGGAGATCTGTGCTTTTCCAGAGACGCAAGATCTCATGGCGCTCGGCCGCGGCAGCGCCTCTTGCCGAAAAGGCAAACGTCCGGCTCCTTCTCCCACAAGGAAGGGCCCAGCCCTGAAAGCTGTTGCTGCTCTTCACGGTGCCTTGGCGCCCTATCTACAGGCAGAAGAGCAGTGGGGATCTGTGCTTTCCCAGAGACGCAAGATCTCATGGCGCTCGTCCGCGGCAGAGCCTCTTGCCGAACAGGCAAACGTCCGGCTCCTTCTCCCACAAGGAAGGGCCCAGCCCTGAAAGCTCTTGCTGCTCTTCACGGTGCCTTGGCGCCCTATCTACAGGCACAACAGCCCTGGAGATCTGTGCTTTTCCAGAGACGCAAGATCTCATGGCGCTCGGCCGCGGCAGCGCCTCTTGCCGAAAAGGCAAACGTCCGGCTCCTTCTCCCACAAGGAAGGGCCCAGCCCTGAAAGCTGTTGCTGCTCTTCACGGTGCCTTGGCGCCCTATCTACAGGCAGAAGAGCAGTGGGGATCTGTGCTTTCCCACAGACGCAACATCTCATGGCGCTCGGCCGTGTCAGAGCCTCTTGCCGAACAGGCAAACGTCCGGCTCCTTCTCCCACAAGGAAGGGCCCAGCCCTGAAAGCTCTTGCTGCTCTTCACGGTGCCTTGGCGCCCTATCTACAGGCACAACAGCCCTGGGGATCTGTGCTTTCCCAGAGACGCAACATCTCATGGCGCTCGGCCGCGGCAGAGCCTCTTGCCGAAAAGGCAAACGTCCGGCTCCTTCTCCCACAAGGATGGGCCCAGCCCTGAAAGCTCTTGCTGCTCTTCACGGTGCCTTGGCGCCCTATCTACAGGCACAACAGCAGTGGGGATCTGTGCTTTCCCACAGACGCAACATCTCATGGCGCTCGGCCGCGGCAGAGCCTCTTGCCGAAAAGGCAAACGTCCGCATCATTCTCCCACAAGGAAGGGCCCAGCCCTGAAAGCTGTTGCTGCTCTTCACGGTGCCTTGGCGCCCTATCTACAGGCACAACAGCAGTGGGGATCTGTGCTTTCCCAGAGACGCAACATCTCATGGCGCTCGGCCGCGGCAGCGCCTCTTGCCGAAAAGGCAAACGTCCGGCTCCTTCTCCCACAAGGAAGGGCCCATCCTTGAAAGCTCTGGCTGCTCTTCACGGTGCCTTGGCACCCTATCTACAGGCACAACAGCAGTGGGGATCTGTGCTTTCCCAGAGACGCAACATCTCATGGCGCTCGGCCGCGGCAGAGCCTCTTGCCGAAAAGGCAAACGTCCGGCTCCTTCTCCCACAAGGAAGGGCCCGGCCCTGTAAGCTGTTGCTGCCCTTCACGGTGCCTTGGCACCCTATCTACAGGCACAACAGCAGTGGGGATCTGTGCTTTCCCAGAGACGCAAGATCTCATGGCGCTCGGCCGCGGCAGCGCCTCTTGCCGAAAAGGCAAACGTCCGGCTCCTTCTCCCACAAGGAAGGGCCCAGCCCTGAAAGCTCTTGCTGCTCTTCACGGTGCCTTGGCGCCCTATCTACAGGCAGAAGAGCAGTGGGGATCTGTGCTTTCCCAGAGACGCAACATCTCATGGCGCTCGGCCGCGGCAGAGCCTCTTGCCGAAAAGGCAAACGTCCGGCTCCTTCTCCCACAAGGAAGGGCCCAGCCCTGTAAGCTCTTGCTGCTCTTCACGGTGCCTTGGCGCCCTATCTACAGGCACAACAGCAGTGGGGATCTGTGCTTTCCCACAGACGCAACATCTCATGGCGCTCGGCCGCGGCAGCGCCTCTTGCCGAAAAGGCAAACGTCCGGCTCCTTCTCCCACAAGGAAGGGCCCGGCCCTGAAAGCTGTTGCTGCCCTTCACGGTGCCTTGGCGCCCTATCTACAGGCACAACAGCCCTGGGGATCTGTGCTTTTCCAGAGACGCAAGATCTCATGGCGCTCGGCCACGGCAGCGCCTCTTGCCGAAAAGGCAAACGTCCGGCTCCTTCTCCCACAAGGAAGGGCCCGGCCCTGTAAGCTGTTGCTGCCCTTCACGGTGCCTTGGCGCCCTATCTACAGGCACAACAGCCCTGGGGATCTGTGCTTTTCCAGAGACGCAACATCTCATGGCGCTCGGCCGCGGCAGCGCCTCTTGCCGAAAAGGCAAACGTCCGGCTCCTTCTCCCACAAGGAAGGGCCCAGCCCTGAAAGCTGTTGCTGCTCTTCACGGTGCCTTGGCGCCCTATCTACAGGCACAACAGCAGTGGGGATCTGTGCTTTCCCAGAGACGCAACATCTCATGGCGCTCGGCCGCGGCAGAGCCTCTTGCCTAAAAGGCAAACGTCCGGCTCCTTCTCCCACAAGGAAGGGCCCATCCTTGAAAGCTCTTGCTGCTCTTCACGGTGCCTTGGCACCCTATCTACAGGCACAACAGCAGTGGGGATCTGTGCTTTCCCAGAGACGCAACATCTCATGGCGCTCGGCCGCGGCAGAGCCTCTTGCCGAAAAGGCAAACGTCCGGCTCCTTCTCCCACAAGGAAGGGCCCAGCCCTGTAAGCTCTTGCTGCTCTTCACGGTGCCTTGGCGCCCTATCTACAGGCAGAAGAGCAGTGGGGATCTGTGCTTTCCCAGAGACGCAAGATCTCATGGCGCTCGGACGCGGCAGAGCCTCTTGCCGAAAAGGCAAACGTCCGGCTCCTTCTCCCACAAGGAAGGGCCCAGCCCTGAAAGCTCTTGCTGCTCTTCACGGTGCCTTGGCGCCCTATGTACAGGCAGAAGAGCAGTGGGGATCTGTGCTTTCCCAGAGACGCAAGATCTCATGGCGCTCGGCCGCGGCAGAGCCTCTTGCCGAAAAGGCAAACGTCCGGCTCCTTCTCCCACAAGGAAGGGCCCAGCCCTGTAAGCTCTTGCTGCTCTTCACGGTGCCTTGGCGCCATATCTACAGGCACAACAGCCCTGGGGATCTGTGCTTTCCCACAGACGCAACATCTCATGGCGCTCGGCCGCGGCAGAGCCTCTTGCCGAAAAGGCAAACGTCCGGCTCCTTCTCCCACAAGGAAGGGCCCAGCCCTGAAAGCTGTTGCTGCTCTTCACGGTGCCTTGGCGCCCTATCTACAGGCACAACAGCCCTGGGGATCTGTGCTTTTCCAGAGACGCAAGATCTCATGGCGCTCGGCCGCGGCAGCGCCTCTTGCCGAAAAGGCAAACGTCCGGCTCCTTCTCCCACAAGGAAGGGCCCGGCCCTGAAAGCTGTTGCTGCCCTTCACGGTGCCTTGGTGCCCTATCTACAGGCACAACAGCAGTGGGGATCTGTGCTTTCCCAGAGACGCAAGATCTCATGGCGCTCGGCCGCGGCAGAGCCTCTTGCCGAAAAGGCAAACGTCCGGCTCCTTCTCCCACAAGGAAGGGCCCATCCTTGAAAGCTCTTGCTGCTCTTCACGGTGCCTTGGCGCCCTATCTACAGGCACAACAGCAGTGGGGATCTGTGCTTTCCCAGAGACGCAAGATCTCATGGCGCTCGGCCGCGGCAGCGCCTCTTGCCGAAAAGGCAAACGTCCGGCTCCTTCTCCCACAAGGAAGGGCCAAGCCCTGAAAGCTCTTGCTGCCCTTCACGGTGCCTTGGCGCCCTATCTACAGGCACAACAGCCCTGGGGATCTGTGCTTTCCCAGAGACGCAAGATCTCATGGCGCTCGGCCGCGGCAGCGCCTCTTGCCGAAAAGGCAAACGTCCGGCTCCTTCTCCCACAAGGAAGGGCCCAGCCCTGAAAGCTCTTGCTGCTCTTCACGGTGCCTTGGCGCCCTATCTACAGGCACAACAGCAGTGGGGATCTGTGCTTTCCCAGAGACGCAACATCTCATGGCGCTCGGCCGCGGCAGAGCCTCTTGCCGAAAAGGCAAACGTCCGGCTCCTTCTCCCACAAGGAAGGGCCCATCCTTGAAAGCTCTTGCTGCTCTTCACGGTGCCTTGGCACCCTATCTACAGTCACAGCAGCCCTGGGGATCTGTGCTTTCCCAGAGACGCAACATCTCATGGCGCTCGGCCGCGGCAGAGCCTCTTGCCGAAAAGGCAAACGTCCGGCTCCTTCTCCCACAAGGATGGGCCCAGCCCTGAAAGCTCTTGCTGCTCTTCACGGTGCCTTGGCGCCCTATCTACAGGCACAACAGCAGTGGGGATCTGTGCTTTCCCACAGACGCAACATTTCATGGCGCTCGGCCGCGGCAGAGCCTCTTGCCGAAAAGGCAAACGTCCGGCTCCTTCTCCCACAAGGAAGGGCCCAGCCCTGAAAGCTCTTGGTGCTCTTCACGGTGCCTTGGCGCCCTATCTACAGGCAGAAGAGCAGTGGGGATCTGTGCTTTCCCAGAGACGCAACATCTCATGGCGCTCGGCCGCGGCAGAGCCTCTTGCCGAAAAGGCAAACGTCCGGCTCCTTCTCCCACAAGGAAGGGCCCATCCTTGAAAGCTCTTGCTGCTCTTCACGGTGCCTTGGCACCCTATCTACAGGCACAACAGCAGTGGGGATCTGTGCTTTCCCACAGACGCAACATCTCATGGCGCTCGGCCGCGGCAGAGCCTCTTGCCGAAAAGGCAAACGTCCGGCTCCTTCTCCCACAAGGAAGGGCCCAGCCCTGTAAGCTGTTGCTGCTCTTCACGGTGCCTTGGCGCCCTATCTACAGGCAGAAGAGCAGTGGGGATCTGTGCTTTCCCAGAGACGCAAGATCTCATGGCGCTCGGACGCGGCAGAGCCTCTTGCCGAAAAGGCAAACGTCCGGCTCCTTCTCCCACAAGGAAGGGCCCAGCCCTGAAAGCTCTTGCTGCTCTTCACGGTGCTTTGGCGCCCTATCTACAGGCACAACAGCAGTGGGGATCTGTGCTTTCCCAGAGACGCAACATCTCATGGCGCTCGGCCGCGGCAGAGCCTCTTGCCGAAAAGGCAAACGTCCGGCTCCTTCTCCCACAAGGAAGGGCCCAGCCCTGTAAGCTCTTGCTGCTCTTCACGGTGCCTTGGCGCCCTATCTACAGGCACAACAGCCCTGGGGATCTGTGCTTTCCCAGAGACGCAACATCTCATGGCGCTCGGCCGCGGCAGAGCCTCTTGCCGAAAAGGCAAACGTCCGCATCATTCTCCCACAAGGAAGGGCCCAGCCCTGAAAGCTGTTGCTGCTCTTCACGGTGCCTTGGCGCCCTATCTACAGGCACAACAGCAGTGGGGATCTGTGCTTTCCCAGAGACGCAACATCTCATGGCGCTCGGCCGCGGCAGAGCCTCTTGCCGAAAAGGCAAACGTCCGGCTCCTTCTCCCACAAGGAAGGGCCCATCCTTGAAAGCTCTTGCTGCTCTTCACGGTGCCTTGGCACCCTATCTACAGCACAACAGCAGTGGGGATCTGTGCTTTCCCAGAGACGCAACATCTCATGGCGCTCGGCCGCGGCAGCGCCTCTTGCCGAAAAGGCAAACGTCCGGCTCCTTCTCCCACAAGGAAGGGCCCATCCTTGAAAGCTCTTGCTGCTCTTCACGGTGCCTTGGCGCCCTATCTACAGGCAGAAGAGCAGTGGGGATCTGTGCTTTCCCAGAGACGCAACATCTCATGGCGCTCGGCCGCAGCAGAGCCTCTTGCCGAAAAGGCAAACGTCCGGCTCCTTCTCCCACAAGGAAGGGCCCGGCCCTGAAAGCTGTTGCTGCCCTTCACGGTGCCTTGGTGCCCTATCTACAGGCACAACAGCCCTGGAGATCTGTGCTTTTCCAGAGACGCAAGATCTCATGGCGCTCGGCCGCGGCAGCGCCTCTTGCCGAAAAGGCAAACGTCCGGCTCCTTCTCCCACAAGGAAGGGCCCAGCCCTGAAAGCTGTTGCTGCTCTTCACGGTGCCTTGGCGCCCTATCTACAGGCAGAAGAGCAGTGGGGATCTGTGCTTTCCCAGAGACGCAAGATCTCATGGCGCTCGGCCGCGGCAGAGCCTCTTGCCGAACAGGCAAACGTCCGGCTCCTTCTCCCACAAGGAAGGGCCCAGCCCTGAAAGCTCTTGCTGCTCTTCACGGTGCCTTGGCGCCCTATCTACAGGCACAACAGCCCTGGGGATCTGTGCTTTTCCAGAGACGCAAGATCTCATGGCGCTCGGCCGCGGCAGAGCCTCTTGCCGAAAAGGCAAACGTCCGGCTCCTTCTCCCACAAGGAAGGGCCCGGCCCTGAAAGCTGTTGCTGCCCTTCACGGTGCCTTGGCGCCCTATGTACAGGCACAACAGCCCTGGAGATCTGTGCTTTTCCAGAGACGCAAGATCTCATGGCGCTCGGCCACGGCAGCGCCTCTTGCCGAAAAGGCAAACGTCCGGCTCCTTCTCCCACAAGGAAGGGCCCAGCCCTGAAAGCTGTTGCTGCTCTTCACGGTGCCTTGGCGCCCTATCTACAGGCACAACAGCAGTGGGGATCTGTGCTTTCCCAGAGACGCAAGATCTCATGGCGCTCGGCCGCGGCAGAGCCTCTTGCCGAACAGGCAAACGTCCGGCTCCTTCTCCCACAAGGAAGGGCCCAGCCCTGAAAGCTCTTGCTGCCCTTCACGGTGCCTTGGCGCCCTATCTACAGGCACAACAGCCCTGGGGATCTGTGCTTTCCCAGAGACGCAACATCTCATGGCGCTCGGCCGCGGCAGAGCCTCTTGCCGAAAAGGCAAACGTCCGGCTCCTTCTCCCACAAGGAAGGGCCCAGCCCTGAAAGCTGTTGCTGCCCTTCACGGTGCCTTGGCGCCCTATCTACAGGCACAACAGCAGTGGGGATCTGTGCTTTCCCACAGACGCAACATCTCATGGCGCTCGGCCGCGGCAGAGCCTCTTGCCGAAAAGGCAAACGTCCGCATCATTCTCCCACAAGGAAGGGCCCAGCCCTGAAAGCTGTTGCTGCTCTTCACGGTGCCTTGGCGCCCTATCTACAGGCACAACAGCAGTGGGGATCTGTGCTTTCCCAGAGACGCAACATCTCATGGCGCTGGGCCGCGGCAGCGCCTCTTGCCGAAAAGGCAAACGTCCGGCTCCTTCTCCCACAAGTAAGGGCCCATCCTTGAAAGCTCTGGCTGCTCTTCACGGTGCCTTGGCACCCTATCTACAGGCACAACAGCAGTGGGGATCTGTGCTTTCCCAGAGACTCAACATCTCATGGCGCTCGGCCGCGGCAGAGCCTCTTGCCGAAAAGGCAAACGTCCGGCTCCTTCTCCCACAAGGAAGGGCCCGGCCCTGTAAGCTGTTGCTGCCCTTCACGGTGCCTTGGCACCCTATGTACAGGCACAACAGCACTGGGGATCTGTGCTTTCCCAGAGACGCAAGATCTCATGGCGCTCGGCCGCGGCAGCGCCTCTTGCCGAAAAGGCAAACGTCCGGCTCCTTCTCCCACAAGGAAGGGCCCAGCCCTGAAAGCTCTTGCTGCTCTTCACGGTGCCTTGGCGCCCTATCTACAGGCAGAAGAGCAGTGGGGATCTGTGCTTTCCCAGAGACGCAACATCTCATGGCGCTCGGCCGCGGCAGAGCCTCTTGCCGAAAAGGCAAACGTCCGGCTCCTTCTCCCACAAGGAAGGGCCCATCCTTGAAAGCTCTTGCTGCTCTTCACGGTGCCTTGGCACCCTATCTACAGGCACAACAGCAGTGGGGATCTGTGCTTTCCCACAGACGCAACATCTCATGGCGCTCGGCCGCGGCAGAGCCTCTTGCCGAAAAGGCAAACGTCCGGCTCCTTCTCCCACAAGGAAGGGCCCAGCCCTGTAAGCTGTTGCTGCTCTTCACGGTGCCTTGGCGCCCTATCTACAGGCAGAAGAGCAGTGGGGATCTGTGCTTTCCCAGAGACGCAAGATCTCATGGCGCTCGGACGCGGCAGAGCCTCTTGCCGAAAAGGCAAACGTCCGGCTCCTTCTCCCACAAGGAAGGGCCCAGCCCTGAAAGCTCTTGCTGCTCTTCACGGTGCCTTGGCGCCCTATGTACAGGCACAACAGCAGTGGGGATCTGTGCTTTCCCAGAGACGCAACATCTCATGGCGCTCGGCCGCGGCAGAGCCTCTTGCCGAAAAGGCAAATGTCCGGCTCCTTCTCCCACAAGGAAGGGCCCAGCCCTGAAAGCTGTTGCTGCTCTTCACGGTGCCTTGGCGCCCTATCTACAGGCAGAAGAGCAGTGAGGATCTGTGCTTTCCCAGAGACGCAACATCTCATGGCGCTGGGCCGCGGCAGCGCCTCTTGCCGAAAAGGCAAACGTCCGGCTCCTTCTCCCACAAGGAAGGGCCCATCCTTGAAAGCTCTGGCTGCTCTTCACGGTGCCTTGGCACCCTATCTACAGGCACAACAGCAGTGGGGATCTGTGCTTTCCCAGAGACGCAACATCTCATGGCGCTCGGCCGCGGCAGAGCCTCTTGCCGAAAAGGCAAACGTCCGGCTCCTTCTCCCACAAGGAAGGGCCCGGCCCTGTAAGCTGTTGCTGCCCTTCACGGTGCCTTGGCACCCTATCTACAGGCACAACAGCAGTGGGGATCTGTGCTTTCCCAGAGACGCAAGATCTCATGGCGCTCGGCCGCGGCAGCGCCTCTTGCCGAAAAGGCAAACGTCCGGCTCCTTCTCCCACAAGGAAGGGCCCAGCCCTGAAAGCTCTTGCTGCTCTTCACGGTGCCTTGGCGCCCTATCTACAGGCAGAAGAGCAGTGGGGATCTGTGCTTTCCCAGAGACGCAACATCTCATGGCGCTCGGCCGCGGCAGAGCCTCTTGCCGAAAAGGCAAACGTCCGGCTCCTTCTCCCACAAGGAAGGGCCCATCCTTGAAAGCTCTTGCTGCTCTTCACGGTGCCTTGGCACCCTATCTACAGGCACAACAGCAGTGGGGATCTGTGCTTTCCCACAGACGCAACATCTCATGGCGCTCGGCCGCGGCAGAGCCTCTTGCCGAAAAGGCAAACGTCCGGCTCCTTCTCCCACAAGGAAGGGCCCAGCCCTGTAAGCTGTTGCTGCTCTTCACGGTGCCTTGGCGCCCTATCTACAGGCAGAAGAGCAGTGGGGATCTGTGCTTTCCCAGAGACGCAAGATCTCATGGCGCTCGGACGCGGCAGAGCCTCTTGCCGAAAAGGCAAACGTCCGGCTCCTTCTCCCACAAGGAAGGGCCCAGCCCTGAAAGCTCTTGCTGCTCTTCACGGTGCCTTGGCGCCCTATGTACAGGCACAACAGCAGTGGGGATCTGTGCTTTCCCAGAGACGCAACATCTCATGGCGCTCGGCTGCGGCAGAGCCTCTTGCCGAAAAGGCAAACGTCCGGCTCCTTCTCCCACAAGGAAGGGCCCAGCCCTGTAAGCTCTTGCTGCTCTTCACGGTGCCTTGGCGCCCTATCTACAGGCACAACAGCAGTGGGGATCTGTGCTTTCCCAGAGACGCAACATCTCATGGTGCTCGGCCCGCGGCAGCGCCTCTTGCCGAAAAGGCAAACGTCCGGCTCCTTCTCCCACAAGGAAGGGCCCAGCCCTGAAAGCTGTTGCTGCTCTTCACGGTGCCTTGGCGCCCTATCTACAGGCACAACAGCAGTGGGGATCTGTGCTTTCCCAGAGACGCAAGATCTCATGGTGCTCGGCCGCGGCAGAGCCTCTTGCCGAAAAGGCAAACGTCCGGCTACTTCTCCCACAAGGAAGGGCCCAGCCATGAAAGCTCTTGCTGCTCTTCACGGTGCCTTGGCGCCCTATGTACAGGCACAAGAGCACTGGGGATCTGTGCTTTCCCAGAGACGCAACATCTCATGGCGCTCGGCCGCGGCAGAGCCTCTTGCCGAAAAGGCAAACGTCCGGCTCCTTCTCCCACAAGGAAGGGCCGGCCCTGAAAGCTGTTGCTGCCCTTCACGGTGCCTTGGCGCCCTATCTACAGGCACAACAGCCCTGGGGATCTGTGCTTTTCCACAGACGCAAGATCTCATGGCGCTCGGCCGCGGCAGAGCCTCTTGCCGAAAAGGCAAACGTCCGGCTCCTTCTCCCACAAGGAAGGGCCCGGCCCTGTAAGCTGTTGCTGCCTTCACGGTGCCTTGGCACCCTATCTACAGGCACAACAGCAGTGGGGATCTGTGCTTTCCCAGAGACGCAAGATCTCATGGCGCTCGGCCGCGGCAGCGCCTCTTGCCGAAAAGGCAAACGTCCGGCTCCTTCTCCCACAAGGAAGGGCCCAGCCCTGAAAGCTCTTGCTGCTCTTCACGGTGCCTTGGCGCCCTATCTACAGGCAGAAGAGCAGTGGGGATCTGTGCTTTCCAGAGACGCAAGATCTCATGGCGCTCGGACGCGGCAGAGCCTCTTGCCGAAAAGGCAAACGTCCGGCTCCTTCTCCCACAAGGAAGGGCCCAGCCCTGTAAGCTCTTGCTGCTCTTCACGGTGCCTTGGCGCCCTATCTACAGGCACAACAGCCCTGGGGATCTGTGCTTTCCCGAGACGCAACATCTCATGGCGCTCGGCCGCGGCAGAGCCTCTTGCCGAAAAGGCAAACGTCCGGCTCCTTCTCCCACAAGGAAGGGCCCAGCCCTGTAAGCTGTTGCTGCTCTTCACGGTGCCTTGGCGCCCTATCTACAGGCAGAAGAGCAGTGGGGATCTGTGCTTTCCCAGAGACGCAAGATCTCATGGGCGCTCGGACGCGGCAGAGCCTCTTGCCGAAAAGGCAAACGTCCGGCTCCTTCTCCCACAAGGAAGGGCCCAGCCCTGTAAGCTCTTGCTGCTCTTCACGGTGCCTTGGCGCCCTATCTACAGGCACAACAGCCCTGGGGATCTGTGCTTTCCCAGAGACGCAACATCTCATGGCGCTCGGCCGCGCAGAGCCTCTTGCCGAAAAGGCAAACGTCCGGCTCCTTCTCCCACAAGGAAGGGCCCAGCCCTGTAAGCTCTTGCTGCTCTTCACGGTGCCTTGGCGCCCTATCTACAGGCACAAACAGCCCTGGGGATCTGTGCTTTCCCAGAGACGCAACATCTCATGGCGCTCGGCCGCGGCAGAGCCTCTTGCCGAAAAGGCAAACGTCCGGCTCCTTCTCCCACAAGGATGGGCCCAGCCCTGAAAGCTCTTGCTGCTCTTCACGGTGCCTTGGCGCCCTATCTACAGGCACAACAGCAGTGGGGATCTGTGCTTTCCCACAGACGCAACATCTCATGGCGCTCGGCCGCGGCAGAGCCTCTTGCCGAAAAGGCAAACGTCCGCATCATTCTCCCACAAGGAAGGGGCCCAGCCCTGAAAGCTGTTGCTGCTCTTCACGGTGCCTTGGCGCCCTATCTACAGGCAGAAGATCAGTGAGGATCTGTGCTTTCCCAGAGACGCAACATCTCATGGCGCTGGGGCCGCGGCAGCGCCTCTTGCCGAAAAGGCAAACGTCCGGCTCCTTCTCCCACAAGGAAGGGCCCATCCTTGAAAGCTCTGGCTGCTCTTCACGGTGCCTTGGCACCCTATCTACAGGCACAACAGCAGTGGGGATCTGTGCTTTCCCAGAGACGCAACATCTCATGGCGCTCGGCCGCGGCAGAGCCTCTTGCCGAAAAGGCAAACGTCCGGCTCCTTCTCCCACAAGGAAGGGCCCGGCCCTGTAAGCTGTTGCTGCCCTTCACGGTGCCTTGGCACCCTATCTACAGGCACAACAGCAGTGGGGATCTGTGCTTTCCCAGAGAGCCAAGATCTCATGGCGCTCGGTCGCGGCAGCGCCTCTTGCCGAAAAGGCAAACGTCCGGCTCCTTCTCCCACAAGGAAGGGCCCAGCCCTGAAAGCTCTGCTGCTCTTCACGGTGCCTTGGCGCCCTATCTACAGGCAGAAGAGCAGTGGGGATCTGTGCTTTCCCAGAGACGCAACATCTCATGGCGCTCGGCCGCGGCAGAGCCTCTTGCCGAAAAGGCAAACGTCCGGCTCCTTCTCCCACAAGGAAGGGCCCATCCTTGAAAGCTCTTGCTGCTCTTCACGGTGCCTTGGCACCCTATCTACAGGCACAACAGCAGTGGGGATCTGTGCTTTCCCACAGACGCAACATCTCATGGCGCTCGGACCCGCGGCAGAGCCTCTTGCCGGAAAAGGCAAACGTCCGGCTCCTCTCCCACAAGGAAGGGCCCAGCCCTGTAAGCTCTTGCTGCTCTTCACGGTGCCCTTGGCGCCCTATCTACAGGCACAACAGCAGAGGGGATCTGTGCTTTCCCAGAGACGCAAGATCTCATGGCGCTCGGCCGCGGCCGCGCCTCTGCCGAACAGGCAAACGTCCGGCTCCTTCTCCCACAAGGGAAGGGCCCAGCCCTGAATGCTCTGCTGCTCTTCACGG